>NC_064866.1:2780891-3080891 GCF_024139225.1 Suncus etruscus | reverse complement strand
AAAGGGCCTCTCATACATATGTTTCCCTTCCTCTCCCAAGGATTTCAAGAAGTCCTTCCTCCTAAGCACTCCCAACTCAATTGTGTGGATGTTCTTTTATTACATTGGCTGGCTCAGGAGCATGAAGTGTACCCCGAAGTGTGGTAGTGCCTTTCACTCACTCAAACAAAACAACTCCAGGCCCACTATAGTCCATCAATGGACTTATTTCTAGTATCAACAGGGGAAAGTGTAACTGCCTGTAAAAATGATAGGAATCCCTAAAATATTCCAAATAACATTTCACTTCCCACCTCCCTCGCCTTATTGAATTCTTATGACAATTCCCCCAGCTTGTGTAAGGTTAATTCTATCGTTTAAAAAGAATCCCAAAGAAGCAAAATGGCCTACATATCAACCTGCAGTAAGTAGGGTGGAGTTGGGAGAGGCTCTGACCCAGGGCTCATTTCCACTACATCATTGTGGCTGGCTTCTTTGTAGCGGGCAAGCACCTGTCATTGGGTGGGGACTGTGAGTAATGCCTTTTCGGACATCTGTCATATGAACATTGGATATTGCTCATTTTTCAGAGTCAATATCAATCAAAAGATAACCCTTCCCTTCATTTCCATTCTATGATTGGCCTCCTTCCTCTATATCTTCCCAAGCCTAATAACAAACCGAATATAACGTTCTGCTGCATGGTATGAGAATAGAGATGTGCACATCAACAGAAGACAATTGAATTCTGAATTAAGCCAAGAGATTTATAGCCAGCAAATCTGACATTTATTTTAAATATGTGAGTGGGGCAAAGAATATCTTTTCAATAAGTGATGTTGAAAAAAAGGCATATGCAAAAGATAAAATTAGAACTGTACCTCATACAATCCCCAGAAGTAAATTTAAAGTGGATCGAAGATGGGGCAAAAACAATACCACAGAGGTAGGGTGTTTGCCTTGCATGTGGTCTACCCAGGACAGATCTGGATTCGATCCTCGGTGTCCCATATGGTCCCCCAAGCCAGGAGCAATTTCTGATTGCAGAGCCAGGAGAAACCCCTGAGCATCACCTATGTGGCCCCAAACAAACAACAAACAATAAAAGTGAATTAAAGAACCTGAAGTTAGATCAGACTCCATAAATATCAGTAAGAAAATAGTAAGATAATAAATACCAGTAAGAAAATCAGTGAAGATAATATCAGTAAGATTCCCCACGGAATTAACCCAAGGGCGTCTTCAATGAGATGACCATACATAAACAACAGGATACTAAGCAGTTTTAAGAGAATTTAAAAAAATCATGCAATTTGCAGTAAAATGGATAGAACCAGAGGTTATAATGCTGAGTAAAGTCATCAGAAAGAAAGGGTAGATACAAAATAATGCCTCTCATACGCAGGACTGAGAGATAACACAAGATAGCAATGAAGGACCAAAGCCAACACAATAGAAACTCCGATCCACACAGTTGAGTTGGTAGTGGGGAGGCTTTAACTGGAGAGACAGTGGAATCTTTCAGGGAGAAATGTGAGAACTCTAGTTATGCATAGTGTTGTAATTATGTACATGAGAAACCACTATTTAAAGTATTATAAATCAATATTATAAATCAGAAATCAATTAAAATAATGTAACATTCTGCGTTCCGGATGCCAGATATAGTTCATCTTCAAGGTGAATGTGTCCTTAATACCAGCACCTATTCTGCATACATCCTTATGCTGCTAATTCTGAGGCAAACTTTCCAACTTTCCAAGAGGGAAATAAGAGAGTAAAGCATATTTTGGTGGCTACAAATTCAGATGTTTGTAAATACTTGGCACCGTGAGGACACCAAGATTGGGTGTTGCTTGTGAATGAATGGAGAGTGCCATTCCCTCATGCCTCAATATACACATGACTTCTTTGAAATAAACTTTATTTTTTATTGTGTATACTCTGTGCATTAACTTCATATTTTATCAGTGGACAAATCCTAGTTTTGTGAATTCTCTTTTGCGATAAACGTTGCCTTATGTCAAATGCATTATGTTAGAGTAGTTTTCTATCATCTTTTTTTTATATACATATAGGTGAATACTTGAGTCAGAAATTAGATACTGTCATTGATACTCAAGTTGTAGCCAGAAAATATAAACCTGGCTTCTTTCAAAAGGGGCTGCTAAATCACAGATATCCAAGACACAATCCAGTTCACTGTTTTAATGACAAATTTTACAACAGCTTCCTATAGGTTATATAGTTCCATTAAAAAATTATCTCTTTACTCATGTACCCATTTTCTAGGAAGGCAAACTGAAATTTGAAATGAGGATGTGTCTTACACAGATCATACATGCTGATGGTGAAAGTCAAAGTCAAGGGTAAACTAATGGTCTCTAGGCTTTACAACTATTTTAATTCTGTTTGTGACAGAGCTATGGCTTATAGTAGCAGAAACCTGTTATGGTTTATCATAGCATAAACCTTATTAATAATGACAACATTAGGAAGTTGATTCTGGGGGGCATCTCTCATTCTTTTTTTAAAATAATATCTTTATTTAAACATTGTGATTACAAATATGACTGTAGTTGGGTTTCAGTCATAAAAAGAACACTCCCCCTTTACCAGTACAACATTCCTACCACCAATGCCCCCTATTATTTTCCTCCTTCTCCACCCGCTGCCTATATTTTCTGGCAGTAGTCGTCCTTAATTTTTCTTCATTTTTCTCCCCCATACACTTATCTCTTCTTGGGAGTAATATAGCTATTTCCTTAATCTCTACAGCCTACTAAAATCACATGTGAATTTTTATTAGTTATTAACCTTAATAAAACAAATTCAATCTCTACAGCACTCTTGGAGGACTGGTAATTGTTATTTTATGGTTGGGAAAATTTTGTGTTTGATGGTGACTGGATCCAGGATCCTAAAAGAAGAACTGTCCCATCTCAGAAACATTTCAAATTTGCTGGCACTCGATTTGCTGCCACGTCACTGGAGGAGTGAAGGGAAGAATTCCTGGCACCCCTCAAATCACTCCATGTAAAGGATTCCTCCAGGAAAGGCGGACCCTGAAAGGTTATGTGAAAATCAGAGTGGTCACTTGCATCCACAACACCCCAATTGCTTTAGAACTGTGTTCTGGCTGAGCTCTACTTCTGCCTCTGGTCAAATCAGGTGGTGCTGAAGACCAGGAGGTCAGGCTGTGGTGCTTCATCCCTTTTTCTCAGAAATGGAGAGCTAGGAACAGGTGTGTACCTGTGAGTCCATCGGGGAGGGCAGGGTAGAGGCAGGATTTATTTCTGAAAGTGAATCAAAGCTTGAGAAACTAGCTCCACCTTAGACAAACAGTGGGGTGTCAGGGCATTGGGTCTCCTCCCAGAGAAGACACTAATCACTAAACTCTCCAATCTAGACTCATTTCTGCCTGGGCTTTCTGGGTGTGTGTATATGTGTGTGTGTGTGTGTGTGTGTGTGTGTGTGTGTGTGTGTGTTGGAGAGGAGTTGAGAATTGTGAATCCCTCTGGAGACTAATTCATCATATCTTCAAGATGAAACTAAAAATAACAAATGAAAAACTCTGGCTTTTAGGAGGAGAGGATTGTTTTTTGGGGGGAGAATGGGGGGGGGATGGCACAGTACCAGTCTTGTGTTTTAGCTGCCTGTTACATAAAATAAACAGAATCTCCTTTCAAAATATTATGATCATGTTACATTAGCTTTGGTTACCAACTTTCTCGGTGGTTCTTAACCGCAGTCATGGAGCAGAACATTTGAGTTTTGAGTTTCTTCCTCTATACATTCCTTGGCTCTCAGTCAATAAACACGTTAGCATGAAGAGGTCCTGTGTTCATGTATTTAATATAGGAAATTCCTTCTTTTTTAAAATAAATCATTCTGATCTCTAATTTATCTATTTGCAAATGAGGTGCTCCAATACTAATGGCAGGTATATTGGACGATAGCATTAAAAGTAGTTCCTATGGAAGAGAACAAGATAAATCTTCATGAACGTATAACTAAGGCATTCCCTTCACCCCTTAAGAGGCTAAAACTCTCCCTCAAGTTTCACTGGGCACTATATTCTGTTACTGTATAATGTGTGATACAGGAAAGAAAGTGTACTTCATCCTACTGACCTGCAAATACTGATTTTTAATTCAGGCTCTCTGCAAGGGGTATCATAAATCCTTTTAAATATTTATTGAGAGCATGAATAACCTCCCAAATTTCCTGGTTTTGCCTAAGCTGGGAGTGACAGAAGAGGTCATTAGGAGAGACACTAATTTAAGAATTTGAAGAAAAAAGAGGCCAAAAGCTGTTGAAAAATCCTGTGCACTGACACCATATTTTCATATTATTTCATCATTTTCATATTAATTCCTCTCTTTATAACCACTCCATTATACTATTTTTATTTCCAAAATGTGTCTAGCACTTTTCATCTGACCTGTGCGTTCCATCTGACTCAAAGTGTCCATTAAAATTTAAAGTAATTTACAGGAACACTTTTCAACATTATTTTATCCACGAACTTCTTTATTAGTAGTTCACCAAGATATTTTGTTCTCTTCTGCTCAGCACTCACACATTTTTAGTTTATAATTTTTATGGAGTGCTTTTTATATAATTCTTTGAATCAGTACACATATAAATCACATATAAAAACAAAGAACCTGGAATGTTTTTAGATTAATCCGTGTTTTAAAAGTGTTTCTCTGAAGTTTTTTCTATGTTTATCCCAAACACATTCTTTACATCCCTCAAACTTGGAGTTCTATGCTGTATATCTATCATCTGTAAGAAACCACAGTGTGTGTGTGTGTGTGTGTGTGAGAGAGAGAGAGAGAGAGAGAGAGAGAGAGAGAGAGAGAGAGAGAGAGAGAGAGAGAGAGAGAGAGAGAGAGAGAGACATAAACACAGACAACTAGGGGAAGAGGAAACACTCTTGTTCCTAAGGACAGGAATAATATTCAGGACAGACAACATCTGGTAAAAATTGGTGCATAGCCAACTGATAGAAACAATCTACTTGATAAGTAGGTGTGTGTGTAGGTGGTTAAATTACTAAAAGATGCTGTTGAGTGAGTGAATCAGTTGTAGTGAGTTCAAGGAGGAGGGGCGGGGGTAGAATAAGAAATGAGCTGGCAAACTAGCTAATTGACTGAACAACTAACCAGTTGACTAACTGACTGACTGACTGGTTAGCCAACTGATATACTGGCTACTTGGGTGACCAGTTAGCTATCAGGCTGATGCCAATTTTGAAAAGCAACTTTGAAGAGCCAGCAGAGTGCCCATTTGGGGACGTGGAATTGATGAATGCTAGTTTGTTTATGTTCATTTATGTACTGTTTTAGTACATAAAACAACAAGTTGGTCTGCATAGGAAAAACCATTAAGAAGTGAAGTCAGTCAGAAAGGATAGATACAAAATAATCTCTCTCATAGGCAGGACTGAGGTAACACAAGATAGTAATGAAGGACCAAAGGCAACTCAATTGAAAATCTGATGCACACAATTGAATTGGTTGTGGGGATGTTATAAAGGGTGAAACAGAGGTCCTTCTGGTAGGGATGTGAGTACACTTGTTATGCATGTAGTGTTTTAAGGAAAAATGATTCCTCCCTTCCTTCCTCCTTCCTTCTTTTCTTCCTTTTTCCTTCCCTCCTCCTTTCTTCCTTTTATCCTTCCTTCTTTTCTTACTCCTCCTTCCTTCCTTCTCCCTTCTTTCCTTCCTCCCTCCTACTTTCCTCCCTCCTTCCTTCTTTCCTTCCTTCATCTTTTCTTCCTTCCATCATTATTTCCTTCCTTCCTCCTTCCTACCTTCCTTCATTCTTTCCTTACTCCTTCCTTGCTTCTTTCCTCACTCTTTTTTTCCTTTCTTCTTTCTTCCTTCTTTTCTTCCTTACTCTCTTCTTTTCTTTCTTTCCTTCCTTACTTCCTTTCTCCTTTCTTTTTTCTCATTCCTTCCTTTTTCCTCATTCCTTTCTTTTCCTTATTTCGCCCTTCTTTCCTCCCTCCATCCCTCCCTCCCGTACTTTCTTCTTTCCTTCCTCCCTCCTTTCTTCTTCCCTCCTTCCCTACCTCCCTCCTTTCTTCCTTCCTCCTTTCCTCCCTCCCTTCTTTCCTTCCTCCCTCTATCTTTTCTTCCTCCCTCCTCCCCTCCTTCCTCCTTTCTCCCTCTTCCCTCCCTCTCTCTTCCTTTCTTCATTCCTTTTTCTTCTTTCTCCATCTTTCTTCCATCTTGCTTCCTTCTTTCTCTCTCTCTCTCTTTCTTTCTTTCTTTCTTTCTTTCTTTCTTTCTTTCTTTCTTTCTTTCTTTCTTTCTTTCTTTCTTTCTTTCTTTCTTTCTTTCTTTCTTTCTTTCTTTCTTTCTTTCTTTCTTTCTTTCTTTCTTTCTTTCTTTCTTTCTTTCTTTCTTTCTTTCTTTCTTTCTTTCTTTCTTTCTTTCTTTCTTTCTTTCTTTCTTTCTTTCTTTCTTTCTTTCTTTCTTTCTTTCTTTCTTTCTTTCTTTCTTTCTTTCTTTCTTTCTTTCTTTCTTTCTTTCTTTCTTTCTTTCTTTCTTTCTTTCTTTCTTTCTTTCTTTCTTTCTTTCTTTCTTTCTTTCTTTCTTTCTTTCTTTCCTGGTTAACTGATCAGGTACGAAGCATCCTTAAACAAAGACTAGAGAGAGTCATAGTGTAGCAGTAACTCTCTTTCAGGAATAAAATTTTTGGTACAAAGGAATATTTCCATTTATAATATTGCCAATTAATTCTTTTCTTTGGACCCTGGGGGGTGACAATTTCACTGGGTTCATATTGTCCTTCAGATCAGAAAGGGCATCTCTGATGTTGACTGAGATAGAAAATCATTCTGAACTTGACACATTCATGTGCAAATACATTACCCTGTCACTCATCTCTCCTAAGCTGGATAAGAAGGGGAGGGGCTGGGAAGCATCTTTATTCATAATAACCAATAAACTTTACTTATAGTCAAACCTTTCAGCAAGTCCTCACAGGATTCAGCATATAGTCCAGAGCTGCTGACTTGATATAAAAGGCCCCTTATCCTTTGACCTCTCTGTAAAAAGGTTTTTTTATTTCAGGCCATTGTAATCTTATGCTTCTTTCCACACAAATACTTTACCATTCCAAACAAAAGCTGTTTACATTTTTTACTGTTTTCAAATATTATTCTGTCTTTTTTCATTCTCTACCTGCCATCAAGTCACTCCTTTTTCCCAGAGTGCCTGCCACTAAGCTGTGTGACTAATTTTAAAACTTCAGAGACAAGTTAATCTCATCCCTGTTTGGTGTTAGTCTTAGAATATTCAGTGTATATATCCATTCAGGAGGCTCCTGACAGAGCACCGATTCTGCTATTTTGGAATGGAATATCTCAGGTTTGTCTCTGTTGATTGTGAGACACCCAAGGGTATAAATATCCTTTATTTTCATTGATCTTTCACATAGAAAAAGTGCCTTTTCCTCACTTGGTGTACAAAAATAAATAAATAAATACATAAATAAATAAAGTCTGTTCCAAAAATGATTCCAAGGATAAATAAAACCATTCCTAAAGAATAATCTAAGAGATCAAAGTTGTAGTCAGTTTTAGATATAATGATCATAGACTTTTCCAATCTGTGGTTTTAAAGTGTGTGTGTGTGTGTGTGTGTGTGTGTGTGTGTGTGTGTGTGTGTGTGTGTAGGTATACAGGGGCGACAGTCTTGGGGGGAATAAAATGAAGATGCTAGTTTGGGATCCCACAGGACTCAAGGTTTATCAGTTTTCTAGCAATTGATGTTTTTCTACAAATGAGTTTCTGAGGTTGGGAGGTTAAATAAACCATTTCTTTTTTTTTTTTTTAAATAAACCATTTCTTACCTCATTCTGGTCATAGATAGGAAATTGTGCCAAACCTTGTAGTACATAAGCCACAAGAGGGTTAGGGCAGAGCGCCACCTGGTGATTGGCAAGTCAGAGGAATATTTCCAATTTCACCAGAGCTCCTATTTCAGAAGGCAGAGACTGGCACACATCAAAAAGAATAAGAACAATCGGTGATGGCGAGGATGTGGAGAGAAAAGAATTCTCATTCACTGCTGGTGGGAATGCTGTCAACTCCAACCATTATAAAAAACAATATGGGGATTCCTCAAAAAACTGGAAATTGAACTCCCATATGATCCAGCTATACTACTTCTAGGGATCTACCCTAGGAACACAAAAATACAGCACTAAAATCCCTTCCTTACACCTATATTCTTTGCAGCACTATTTACAATAGCCAAACTCTGTAAACAACCCAGATGCCCTACAACAGATGAATGGCTAAAGAAACTGTGGTACATATACACAATGGAATATCATGCAGCTATCAGGAGAGATGAAGTCATGAAATTTTCCTATACATGGATGTACATGGAATCTATTATGTTGAGTGAAATAAGTCAGAGGGAGGGAGATAGACACAGAATAGTCTCACTCATCTATAGGTTTTAAGAAAAATGAAAGACACTTTTGCAATAATCTTCAGAGACAAAAGAGAGGAGGGCTGGAAGGTGCAGCTCATAACATAAAGCTCACCACAAAAAAAGTGATGAGTGCAGTTAAAGAAATAACTACACTGACAACTATGGTGACAAGGCCAATGAGTGAGGGATGTTGAAAGCCTGTCTCGAATACAGGTGGGAGTGGGGGAAGAAGGATATGGGGGGATTGGTGATGGGAAGGTTGCACTGGTGAAGGGGGGTGTTCTTTTTATGACTGAAACCCAACTACAATCATGTTTATAATCAAGGTGCTTAAAAATATTAAAAATTTAAAAACAGCAAAAAAAAAAAAAACTAATAAAAGGAAGGTAGGGATAAGGTCTCAGCATCTCTGATCCTTAGGATACTTCCATAACCTCTTTATATTACTTACAGAAAGAAGCTATATAGCTTAATGGCACTCCAGTGGTCTCTCAAGTGGGGTTCTATTTATTTATCCCTGTAGAAGTCTATCGCTATTCCAATTAGAACCAGTGACACCATTCCCCCCCCAACTTAAAGCTTCATTATGCAGAAAAGAGTTAGTTAAATAGTAGGAAGTTTAGTATTCATAGACTTGTTTGAATCTTTGCATGGTGTGAGAAGTGGGGATCCTTCCCATGCATGAAACGCACTAAGCCAAGCTGAATGGAGGAGAAGAGAAGCTTTTGCTGCAATGATCCCCAATTTCCGAACAGCTTCTAACTCAAGTTCAAGACTTTCTACATTCTTTCCATTGCCTCTGATCCCTGCTGGGAAAGAATTGACCAATCATGTTGATCATGTAATAAAACCCAGAGAGGTTAAGTAATGTACCAAAACCTCATAGTTGGTCAGTTGTTGTGATAATATTCAATCCATATTCTAATATGGAAATTTACATTGAGCCCCAATGACTCCTCCAAATCATTTGCTCTGAGTACCTCCTTTTTTAGGGGGGACACCAAGCAGCACTTAGGGTTGCTCCTGGTTCTGCACTCAGAAATTACTCCAGACAGACTCTGGGGATACCTGGGATTGAACCCAGGACAGCTCCGTGTAAAGAAAACGCCCTCTTCACTATGCTATTGCTCAAGCTCTCTAAGTAGAGTATCTCTTGATAGAATCTTCCTAACATGGGGCAGAAGGACTCGGATATGCTAGTCACAGGGAGTTTCTCTCAGGGAGTCAAATTTAATAAAGTTCCAGAAATTACTAAGCATATACATAGTGTATACTGGCCCAGCTTCATAAAAAAATGTTTTCAAAATCTCACACCTGCTCAGACATGCAGGTCCTTGAGAAATACAGCTCATGTTTCAGGAGTGACTTGTGTGTTCCAAGCCTTGTGTTTGGTGAACAAGCAAGCAGTGAATGGGGAAGGATGATAAGTGTAGGTAATTGCAATTTTGTGGTCAACTCCAGACCGCTCAAGTGCCAGCACCTCAAGAAAACTTGGATTTTTTTAGACTTTCCCTGAGACTCTACACAAAGCTTCTTGCCTAAGACATTTGAATGTAGTCACTTGTCACTTTCTTTTTGAGCATCATTTCTCCAACAAACTATGGTTAAAAAGTGGCAAATGAGAATTTATTAAACACAGGTTGAAAAGCTATTTCATGCTCATAGATGGGAAGATTCAATGTTATCAAAGTGACTACCTTACCTAAACCTAAACTACTAGATCATGTAATCCTTATTCAAATTCAGACGATATTCTTCAAGGACTTAGAACAGTCAATTATAAAGCTCATTTGGAGCCATCACAGACCCATAATAGCCAAAACCATAATGAAAATTCAAAAAACTGGAAGTCATGTGAGAATATAGATTGACACGCTTTTTAATATTTTATTTTATTTTTGTCTTGTTTTTATTTTTTTTCTCTTCCTTAACTTCACCTGTTTTGGTTCTGCTTGGTACAAAATACCTACAAGAAAAAGTCTTGCCTGGGATAATAGCTCAGGTAAAAACCAAGGCACAGAGATGATGGAGCCTGACAGTCTCACCCCCAAATGCACCAGCAATATAATATAGCACCATTTCTTCTTGCAAAGAAGTATGATAAGTGTAGGTAATTGTAATTGTGTGATCAACTTCAGACTACTCAAGTGCAGCAACTCAAGGAAACTTGAATTTTTTTAGACTTTCCCTGGAACTCTACACTAAGCTTCTTGCCTAATACATTTGAATGTATGCAAAGGTATACTAAAAGGGGGAAATTTTACATGTAGAAACAAGCTCTTATCTACTAGAGATAAGAACTCATACATTTTACAATACAGGGATACATCCCACCTTGACCATATGCCATGTGGACCCAACTTAGACTCCAGGTGATTAAACAGCAACTGTCTAACCCTGAATTCTAGATCCCAGACATAGAACTGACAGTTCTTCGCAACAGCTCCAGGAAATAAACTCCCTCTGGCATATTCTTAATACTGTTCTGACACCAACAGGGGCCAGTTTTGATATGACATCCTGACAATGAGGAAATGGCAACAACTTGATCTAAGAGCAGGTTGTCTTATCTCATCACCTAAGGATAAGATGAAATCAGAAGACACGTCATCCTTTGATCTGTGCAAAAGCCAAGATTGCTATCTACAGAAGACTGACTGTGACAACCATGACTGGGCAGAATTTATCCTGGGACCAATAAAAAAGACCCTAGTCTAAGTTTTGGCCTACCACCTATACAACTACCAAGATCTCTATCTAATTCCAGAGGTCTGACTGAGACAACTGCAATTGAGCAGATCTTCTGGAAACATAATGAAAGACTCTATCCTAAGCTTCGTTCTAGGATCCGTGCAAAAACCAAGACCACCAACTACAGGAGGCTGATTAAAACAAAAGTGATGCAACAGAACTTCTAGAACTGTAAAGAAAGACTCCATCCTAGGCTCCATCCAATGACCTGTGCAAATACCAAGATCTCTAGCAACAGAGGCCTGATTTTATTCACGAAGGAGCAGAAAGTTTCCAGTCACCACAAAAGGACCTAGGGGAGAGTAAAAAAACAAGATGGAACCTGTAGTTATTCCCATGACAGTATACTTCAAGGGTGGAGAAACCCTGGATCTCTTAGGCCAAGGGAATTTCCTTTCTAATCTCCACAATATTTACTGTGCCTATGCAAAAATATAAAATCACAAATCAATTATTTTGGTTTTGTTATTGTTGTTGTTTGCTTTGTTTGCTTGTTTTTTTTTCATATTTTTTCTTTTCCTTTTTCTTTTTTTTTCTTATTTTAATTTTTTTGTGCTTTGTTTTATTTTTATTTCAGGACCATGGTTATTGTGTGGTTGTTGTCTTTATTGCTGTGGTGCTTTTTGGGTATTCTGTTTGATTTTTTTGTATTATTATGTTTTTCTTCCTTTTTCCACTTCTTCTCTTAAATTGATATTTATAGCCTCTAGAAGGACTCGCCTATTTTTTGCTTGTTTGATTCCCTCCCCTTTTTATTTTTTCCTTCAAACAGAACCACATAACTTGAACCATCTTGTTTCACCTCGCAAATTGAGGGGGAAATAATGGAGGGTACCAAGACCAAACAGCTGCATGAACATTGAGTAGAAACAAAAAATGATCACACTTAAACACCAAATCCAAAGCCAATGACAACAGACTTGGTATCCAATCTACAACAAGCTAGACACAGAGGAGACCACTTATACTAGTAGCCCAGGGAGCACAGGAGGGGGATATAGGATGCATGTTGGGAACAGGGGTGGAGGGAGGATAACATTGGTGGTGGGAATGCCCCTGATTCAATGTCACTAAGTACCTAAAATATTACTGTGAAAGACTTATAAACCACTTTGGTCAAAATAAAATTTATTATAAATAAAAACTGGAAGTCATCTCATTACTTACCTTGAAGCTATTCATGGATTTCCTTCTTGAAGCTGCCATCTTTCTCCTTTCCATTTACATAAGTTACCCAGGGTCCCACACCAGCATCAAAACCAAGATTCCTCCTATTTGATAGCCCTTGCCTCAGAGTCCCAGTCATAATACAGAAATACCAGCAGAAAGCATATTTTAAGATGATAATTGGTGTTATTTATTGATCACAGAGAAAAATAGTCATTCGGGTATACAAACTTGTGTGTACACAAAAACACATAGATATGTCCAAAAATCCATACTTTGCCTGCAAATAGCTTTTAAAGCATAGATAGCCATCTAGAACAGTGTCCTATAGACGGAGGAAGACTGTGCGATGAGAATTTGAATGCAGTGTGGCTGGCTTCCTTAATAGCTGAAACACACATTACAACTGAGTAGTAAAACCTGGGCTTTATTGGCATGAAAACAAAAAACTAACATGGGGCTAGAAACATCTTTTAGGAGAGTGTGGAGTCTTTAATTATGCCAAACAGGCATAGAGTATGATAACAATTTACATATATTCTATTAGTTTCCCAGGAAACTAGACATACCCATGAGAAAGAATGGTGAGGGTGTGAAGTTTAGAAACATACAACCAACCTCTATCAGATGGAGAGAAAACTGTTGAGAAAGATCATTGGGGTGTGGTTTTAGATTGATAGAGCAAGAGGAAAAATCAAGGCTGAGAAACTAGAGATGTGAGGGAAAATTGAAGAAAACTTGGAGTATAAGAGGTTGACAAAGTATTTATGGGCATCAAAAAGAGGAAAACATGGTGGTAAAAAATTGCAGTCACAAAAAAGGATGAAAACAAAATAAAGGGGACGTACCTAGTTTGGGGCACCCTGAAGTCAACAGGAACTAAAGCAAGACAGTTAAATAGATTAGGCGCAGGGATCTCAAACTCAATTTACCTGCAGGTCGCAGGAAGCAAAGTCAGGGTGATCCTTGAGTGCAAAGTCAGTAGTAAGCCTTGAACATCGGGGTGTGTGTGTGACCCAAACAACTAAAACAAAACAAAACAAAAAAAGATTCCTCTAGGGCAGGGCCACAAAATGTTGTACGGAGGGCCGTTTGCGGCCCACGGGCCACAAGTTTGAGACCCCTGGATTAGGGTAAGCATTTGGTTTTCAAATGCATACCAGCTTTAAATGCAATTCAGCTTTTTTTTTTTTTAAGAATGTTTGTTTGTGGGGCCAGAGCTATAGGACAGTGGTAGGACTTTTGCCTTGTACGTGGCTGATCCAAGATAAACCTGAGTTTGAATCCCAATGTCCCATATGTTCCCCAGAGCCAGGAGTGATTTCTGAGCTCATAACCAGGAGTAACCCCTGAGCATCACTGACCATGGCCAAAAACCAAAACAAACAAAAACAAAGAATGTTTGTTTGTTTGAAATGTATAGAAATAGTGTGGACACTATTTTTTCTGGGCCAAGAGTTCCCAGGGCTACCTGAACCATCACAAATAAATTTCTTACACCTACCTCTGCTGCAATGTAGATTTTTTGGATTATTCCATAATAGAAACTATATTACAGTCCCTATTGGCCAGTACTGTCCAGATAAAGGTCTGAGGTCCTTATCAGCACAAAATTATTCTTAAAATTTTTACTTGAGTGGCCAGAGCGATAGCACAGCAGTAGGACATTTGTCTTGTATGTGGCTGATCCAGGACAAACCTGGGTTTCAATCTCAGTGTCCCATATGGTCCCCAGAGCCAGGAGTGAATTTTGAGCACATAGCCAGGAGTAACCCCTGAATGTCACTGGGTATGGGTCCCCCCCACCCACAAAAAAAACAGTTTTACTTGGACCCAATAAGAATCAATGTCTATCGAAACTACAAGCTTTAGGTTAGTCTGTTTTACCTTTATGTAACCCCAGAGATTTCTTCTAATTTTGGAGAAAGGAGCAAAATTTAAAAAATTCTTGTCACTATTCTTGATCAGTTAAACCAAAACAAACTACTCCACTAATTTTTAGAAATGTGCTTGTTGTACTTCTTTTTTTGTTTGTTTTCTTTCTTTTTTTTCACTTTTTATTATTCTTTCATAAAAAACCATTTTTTTTCTCTCAATTATCTGGAAACAAGTATATTATAGTCAACTGTGATACCTGTTCTTTAAATAATTTTTTGTTATTTATTTTTTAAATTTACTTAAAGGAAATGTATCATATAGTTGACACAATTGATCATAATACATTTGTTTCAGTCTTTAAATAATTTTTTAAAGTTTATTAAAGACCCATCTATATTATAATCTCAGAACTTTTCCTACTGATTGCACTATTATGAGTTAAGGTTAGTGGAAAATATGAAAGGTAAGAGTTATGAGTCCAAGTAGATAGCAACTGACAACTACTAAACATATTGATATGGAAATGTGTACATGTTATGAAATGTATAACTCATATTTTTACCTGCGCTGCTATATTCCCTGATTAAATTCTTTAAACTAAAAGTCTGTACTTTGAATTTCTTTTTGGGGGTAGCTAATACTATCACTAACCCTGTTTGCACTAGTTCACCTTATAATAACTTCTAGCTAACACCTTAATGGTCATAGTTTCATCCCTTTAACTTAGATAGCTACCTTTTAACTCCCTAGATAACAGTAGGTCTAGGAGCCAGAATAGTGGTGCAAGCGTTAATGCTTCTGCCTTGCTTGTGCTAGCCTAGGATCCTCCGGCGACCCATATGGTCCCCCAAGCCAGGAGCGATTTCTGACTGCAGAGCCAGGAATAACCCCTGAGTATCACCAGGTATGGCCCCAAAACCAAATTATTTATATATATATATATATATATATATATATATATATATATATATATATATATATATATATATATATATAATTCAATGCTATGAAAACCTGTGCAAGAAGTAAGGGGGGTGGAGCACAGCATGCTTCAAGACTTTAATCTCCTCTGGGCCCACATTAAAAAAGTGTGTTTCCTAACCTTCTGGTTGTTGATTCTTTATGTGGAAGGAGAGATTCAATGGGAGTATATATGCGATATACATACATGTATGTGGATTCTAGATTATGTGATCATATTGGTTTCCTAAAATAAAATTAATCCAAACTGTGGCTTTTAAAATATTATATGGGGCCAGAAGAAAAGTTTAAAGTGATGCCATAACTGGTCTCCAGGTAATTTATATGCAGTTTGGGGAGGAATAGAAAGGCAGCAGCCCTCAGAAAGAAATATGCAGCTTTCTTGATACCTATCTCTGCCACCCTGGTAATGGCTGGGAGATCAAAGGCTGTGGGCAGTGCTCTTTGTGAGAAAGGAAAGTCAGGGTTAGATTTTATTCATGCCTTCCAAGTCCCCTTTTTCTCAGAAAAGAATTTTATGGGGAGATAAGAAGTGTAGTAAAGGGGCCGGGCGGTGGCGCTAAAGGTAAGGTGCCTGCCTTACCTGCGCTAGCCTAGGACGGACCTCGGTTCGATCCCCCGGCGTCCCATATGGTCCCCCAAGCCAGGAGCGACTTCTGAGCTCATAGCCAGGAGTAACCCCTGAGCGTCACCGGGTGTGGCCCAAAAACCAAAAAAAAAAAAAAAAAAAAAAAAAAAAAGTTTAAAAAAAAAAAAAAGAAGTGTAGTAAAGCCAGATTTTTAGAAATTATGAGGAAGGGTTAGAGAGAGAGGGAGAGAAAGAGGGAGAGAGAGAGAAAGAGATGTGTTCTCCAAAGGTGAAGAGAGACCCATTATATAGCTCAACATGGAAGTATGAAAGTACACATTTCAAGAAGGAGAAGCTACTGACATACACCCAGGCAATGCACGCGAGCACCACCTTTGTTATAAGTTAACTTTTGTGGAGTTTCTTCCAACCTGCCCCATTTGGGGTCTTCTTCTTAAGTAAGAGTCCATGGCTTGTAGGGTTAACAGGGGTAGAGGCGGGTATAGTTGATCTTCTATGATATTTTTCCCTGGCTTTTGTTCCTGTTAGAGCTTCTCTTGGTAGGGCACCCACTCTCGGCAGTGGCATCAGGTAAAGGTTTTAGTAAATTTCAAGAACTTTTCTTACATTCCAAGAGTTCATTGCCATGGTGAGTGGGGAGCCTTCCCCAAATGCCTATCTTTAAAAAAACTAAAGTTCTAGGTTTTCTTTTTTTTTGGATTTTTGGGCCACACCCGGCGGTGCTCAGGGGTTACTCCTGGCTGTCTGCTCAGAAATAACTCATGGCAGGCACGGGGGACCATGTGGGGACACCGGGATTCGAACCAACCACCTTTGGTCCTGGATCGGCTGCTTGCAAGGCAAACACCGCTGTTCTATCTCTCCGGGCCCAAGTTCTAGGTTTTCATTTGGGAGCTCTGGGTTTATCCCTGACCTTACATGTATCTTTTAAACACTACATATGTTAACACTAAATATAAAGTAGCCTCCAAACACTGGTAAGTATGGCCAATCCCTTACACTAAATGGAGAACAAAAGTCTCTGTGGCTTTTAGCTAAGTTTTTTTGGTGCCATACAAATGCTGGGATAACTCCACCCCATCTTCACCTCTCGGAAGATTTTCCACGACTGTGACTAAGACTAAGAGTTTTCCGTGACACTGAGAAAGAGATTAAATATAGATTAAAGTGAATCACCTCTGATTGAGTCAGAACTAGAAGGAAGTTAAGAATGAATCTAGTGAACCACACATTGTCATGTGCGTTTTGACACTGAGAATCAACAACAGAAGGCCAGTAGCAGAACTGAGCAAAGGATTTTAGGCCTTGGCACTGAGCTTGACTGATTCTTTTCTTTTTAATAATTTATTTATTTAAACACCATGATTACAAACATAATTGTAGTTGAATTTCAGTTGTAACAAGAACAGCTCCTTCACATTGCAACCTTATTAGAGCTGTAGTGCCGGATCTTGTGAAGGAACATTTGATTGTTCCATAAGTGTCAATTTTTAGAAACCAAGGAAATATAAGCCAAAGGATTGTCTAGATAACTGAGGACAGAAATAATGGTATCCTTTGTATTTCATCAAAGAAGGAGATGAGAGGGAACTATAAATTGATATATGAGAGTTGATGCAAATTTCTGGAGGCAAGGACCTGGAAATAGTGATCAAAAACAATTTCCTAGAAGGAAATAGCCCATGGACTATGAAACACAAATCAAAGTCCACCAAGGGTCCATGAGCAGAACTGTGGAAGAACTTAGTCCTAAAGAATTGGTGGCTGGGATAATAATGTCCAGCTGTAGGGCCTTAGCAGCTCGATTTCCTCCAGACATCGAGTTGATTTTTTTTAATAATTTTTATTGTGATCAAAGTGAATTACAAGTCTTTCACAGTAATATTCAACGTATATTGTGACAATGAATCAGGGCCATTTTCACCACCAGTAGTGTCCTCTCTCCACCTCTGTACCCAGCATATATCCCATAGGTTCCCCCCCCCCCCACTTTGTCCCATGGACTGCTAGTGTAGGAGGTCTCCTGTGTGTATAACTTGTTGTAGATTGGGTAACAATTCTGGTGTCATTGATTTTGGGTTTGGTGTTTAGGTCTGATCCTTTTTGATTTGCACTCAACATTGAGTTGATTTGATGGCTGGGTTGGTGGTGAGAATTCTACACTTCCAAACAAGGCTTGGGAATCTCCATTCCCTATCATCATAATTTTCTTCTTAGGGATAGGAACTGTGCTCCAAAAATACAAGAGTGGTTATGCAAGCAAGCACATATACTCCTGTGGACTGAGTGAGTGACAAAGTGATTTGTGAAGAACTTTTTATCAGAATTGGCCACAGACCAAGTCTGCTCTCTTCACTACTTGGCACCCATGATTTACCCAGGAACACCAGACAGCCAGACACAAGCACAAACCTGCTGGAAAAGGTGGAGCTTTTGAAAGCAGTGAACGAATTTCTGCCTGCCAGAATCTTTCTGCCTGTCTGCCAAGACCCATCATATATTGGAGCTCCAAGAGTTTCAAATTGCCCCTCTTCCATGGGTCTGGTGGAGGAGGTGATGAGGAAAAAGAAGAAACACTGACGTCAAGTATCTCAGACATTGCTTGACTTTCTTATTTCTTACTCATTCTTATGGCTTGGAAGCCATATCTATTGGGTTCCAAAATTCTAGGAGTTCTTTCTGCCCCACACCATTTCCAGGGATCTTTATCTAAAGTGTCTAGACATGTTCTTCTCTGAGTAAGAAATACCCTCTTTCACACTCTTAGTGGCATCCTCTTTGTTTTGGTATCTCTGTTCTATGGAAGCTCACTGCTGGCAGATATTGTTGTAGAATAGAGGTCTGAGAGAGATATGAAAACAGACCCCGATAGGATCTGGGGACATAGGCTGGCTGAATTCTCTGTTTAATTGTAAGGCATACACTCAGTTAACAATCTGAGCATGTATGATTGTGTGTTGAGGTTCCTGTGAATGTGTGTTAGTGTGTAAACACAACTTTGACCATCATGTGATCTGATGTGTCAGTCTGTGGTGAGTCACTCTTCTATATGAAGGCTCAGGAATGTATATATGAGGTAATGTAAGTATGTGTATGCAATTATGTATGAGTGTGGTTGAAGCTGACAATCAGCTGCTATAGCAAATGTGACCAAATCCATAATTAAAATAGAAATATTATGACAATGAGAAGATAACATAATGGGCTGGACTGGATACTTGGTATGGACGATACCCTAAGTTTGATCCCTGATATTACATGGACCCCCTGCAACCCACAGAGTTCTCCAGCCTGCCAAGTGTAGCCCCAGTGGCCTTCAGCACCTCTGGGCCCCAGCATTGAATTGTTTGATACAATTGACTAAGTGTTGTATCTTGGCCATTGGCAACATCACAGTAATGACCCCTAGTATTACTTGGGTGTTTTCCCACCCAAAAATAACCGAAAAATTAAAACTACTTCTGGGAAAGGTGAAAAATAGCCACTGCACAATTCCCCCTGCCTACTACTATCTATGGCTGCCAAACTATAAGGATTTAAGAAACCGATGTCATCACACAACAAGGTGAACTCCTGCTGACTTAGGAGAAGTGGGAAGAAGAGAGATGATATTCTTAAGAAGGAATCTACCACTTCCTCTCTATCCACCTGTCATCAAAAGGATGCAACCGTGGAGCTCTAGAAAAGATAAGAGTATGTTGAGAGCCTTGCTCTTTGCAGAAAAGGAAAGTCAATCCTAGACCTTACTCAGACCTAGACCTTTTTTTACATAGAAAAGAATTCAAGAATGAGTAGTGAAGTAAAAATAGATTTTATTTGCAAGTTCTTGGGGGGGGGGAGTTGAGAGATAAAGAGACAGAGAGAGATACATTCAAGAGAAAATGGACATCTGCAAATTAGACAGAGACACAATACTTGTTTCTGTGTCCACAATGTGGATCCTAGTGGCTGCAGAACAAGTGAAAATAAAATTTTCAAATCCCCCTCTTAATTTCACTATATCCCCAAAACTTTTTGTCATAGTGTGTGTTTGTGTATGTGTGTGTGTGTGTGTGTGTGTGTGTGTGAGAGAGAGAGAGAGAGAGAGAGAGAGAGGAGAGTTGTATCTCAATCCTGTCTGCTTCAAGAATCTCCATGATGTTTCTTCAGTTCCTACTTTCAACAGCTGAATTAATCTCTAGAGATGTAGACTATCTTGTGAATAAAACCACATGTACATAATGTGAATGAGAAATATGAAAGTGTGTGACCTATGAGGTGTGAGTGTGAAGCAAAGTATTCACAAGCTGATTGTGCCTTTCTGGTGGCAGAATGTCAGCTCTACAGAGAGGATCCTGGCTTCAGGATTGCTGTGGCCCCTAAACTGTTGTGAGCATTCACTGCATTCCCAATCTGGTATCAGACAACTAGAAGACAGAACTAGGGTCCCGAGTTTAAATTTCAGCTTTATCACCTTCAAAATATCACCACTGTACATAGTAAATATCTCTTCCCCCTATGACCCTACCGCTACTGGAACTAGCAATGCTTTCTTCAATAACATTATGACTGATACCCAACTACAAACATGTTTGTATTCATGGTGCTTAAATAAAGATTTTGTTGTTGTTGTTGTTGTTTAAAAAAAAACCAGTGTAAATGTGTCATAAGGGTTGGTATATTGTCATCAGCTTGCTGGCCTCAGTATTTGCCTGCAGGGGGCAGTTCTGTTTCCAATGATGCAACAGACTTTTCAAACTAGTGGGGAATTCACTGTGGAAAGATATCACCTCAGATTGACTCCAGAATACTGTCTATAGTGGTAAGAAGGAAAAGGGAAGATTATGGAAGAAAAGGGTGAACAACAAATGGGGTAATTACAACTTAGATTTAGGGTTGCTTCTTCCTGTGAATACTTATTTAAAAACTCTCCTCTGTGCCATAATGCCTCAGCACCCCTGCCATTGTCTCCAAAGCTGCCTGCTCCCTGACACCATTGTGTGAGCTCATGGCCTTCCTTAAAATGGTGGCACTAAGGGCTTATGGCTCTTATGAATAATGATGCAAATTATACCCATTTATTTACATTCAGTAGACATCCTTCTCCTGAATTCCCAAGAGGCAGGTGGTATACCTTCCATGCAACAGATGAGGGAAAATGAGACCTGAAGAAATATTTATTCCCCTTCAGACCGCACTGCAAAAAGGTGTGGTTCTGAGATTCAAACCCAGTATCATGAGCTAGATTTGTCACACACCGCACATATACACACATACTAATTATGAGAATTATGTGGAGGAGAATACTTAATGAAGCTGAGAGAGGCAAAATTAAACATGTTGTTTTGTTACTGAGCAAAAAAGGTTAAGGAAACAGGAGTCTGAAGAGATAGAGACTGAGGGGCAGATAAAGGCAGGGAAGAGAGAGTAAGAGACACAGAGAGACACAAGACAGAGAAAGACAGAGACTAAGAGAAACAGAAAAATAAATATAGAGAGATACAGAGATGGAGAGAGACAGAAATGGAGAAACAGAGTAAGAAGAAAGAGATGAGATACAGAGATAGAAAGATACAGAGACAGAAGGAAGCAGGGATTCAGAAACAGATGGAGAGAGAAAGAGAGGAGAGAGACAGAAAGAGAGGGAAGGAACAAAGACAGAGAGGAGAGAGAAGAGAGACATAAGAAGAGATAGAGACAGAGATAAAAAAGAGAGAACATGCTCTAAAAGTGGTGACATTTGGAGACGGTGGGATGAGAAACTAGTGAGTGCAAAGCAATGTTTCAAGCATGTATTTTCCTAGGAGTTCAGGTAAGGTTCACCTTTAGTTTCTATTGAGTAAAATGCTTATGAGACATAGATCACAAGATTGGAACACACCAAAGGTGTTGGGCAGATGTGGGTGGCTGCAGAGCCATTTTCTGTCAGCAATTGCGCTTAGATGAGGGCAGCTGTCTCTCATGGGTGTGCCTGGAACCCAGCATTACTGGCTCATGCAGAACTCAGTTCTGGAATGTGCTCTTCCTGGCTTAGCCAAGTCCCACTGTCTCCCCATTGAAAACCCCCTTTTTCAGCAAACATTTTCTAGTGGCTTTTTTTCACACCTTCTTTGGGCGGTGCAGTCATTAATATCAATTTTTTTCTCTCTTTCAGTATCTTTTTTCAGCATCTATCTCTTAAAGGCATGGAAAATATATCCATGCCCGTGGCCCGGAGATAGCACTCAGGAAATTGTTTTCAGTTATCTCAAGAATCCCAGACTTGTCTTCCATGAGATTCTTATCAGAATCAAGAGATTCAGAGCAGATGCTCTAACTTTTCATGGTGCACATCACATTTCTGAATAAATGTGACAGAGTATTTAATAAGCTGGAATGTACTGATAGATTAAAGGATAAAATAGATAAATTGGTGATGGATAAGTATAGAGGATGGTGGGATGGATGATTGATGGATGATAACAAAAGAAAGGAAAGGAAGGAAGTACGAGGGAGGAGGAGCTCAGTCATCCAGGAAAACAATGCCAAAGCTTGTGTCTTGGCCAACTGTGCCTTCTCTTCAGGGTCTAAATATATGTTGTGGGGAAAATCCAGACTAATTCATATTAATGGCTCTCTGGATCCTTTGGTTACTTCTGCTAATCCTTCTAGTGAGCCAAAGAACTCCTTTGAAGCACAGCAGCCTGAAGAGTTGTGAAGAGATTTAACCATCTCACTTAATAGATTTATAGTATCTTAAAATAGGGAATAGGATAGACATAATGGAAGCAACAGAATTATTAGCTTAAGTTAATTGTTAATATAAAATGTCTGATTATCTCAACCCCTAGGAATGTAGAGAAACATGGAAGAGTGACATAGATCAAGAGATTATCCAACTGAAGAAATGACAGGGATATGGTTTTAATGGAATATTGACCATCGATCTGAGCACAATGGGAAACAGAGATTGAACAGAATGCTTCCAAATTAATTATATATTTAGTGAACTAGAAGATGCTTTAGTGTGTGTCTTAATGTGCGGGGGAAGTCTTTGTTTATTTTTAATTAATTAATTAATTTTTTTAAACACCATAATTTAAAAAGTTGTTTAATGACACAGTTGTTTCCGGTATTGAATGTTCCAACACCAGTCCCACCGCCATTGTTCCAAGTTGATCACCCATACTAGAGCCTTTCCCCTTGGTAGACACAACATAATTTATTTATAATTCTTGTTACAACTAAGTGGCTAGTGGAATTATCAAAATCTTTAGTAAAAGAGAACTTGTAAAAATAAAACAATAGGGCCAACGAGCCATTGTCTGAGGGTTTACTAGTTTGTTGCAAGTTAAACCTTCTGTGTTGTTGTTTTTATTTTATTGAGTTATTTAGCTTGTCTGCTACTTTCCCATCTAATTTGGTGGGTTTCTACTAAGCTGCAAGTATATTGAGGAATTTAGAGGTATTGTGTGGTAGATTTTCCCAGTACAGCACTAGAACAAGGTTTGGGGTTTGAGATTATTTATTTGGGATTTTTATTGCTTTGATGGCTCTGCAGAGATGAGGCATGAGGTAGTAAAGTTGGGCAGTTGGCATGATGGAGAAATGTTTGTTTTATTTTATTTTATTTTAGTTTAGTTTAGTTTAGTTTAGTTTAGATTAGTTTAGTTTAGTTTTTGGAACTTAGGGCTTATTTACTACTCAGGGCCCCCTAGGGTAGGAGAACCACATGGGATGTCAGAGATCAAATCTGTGTCAGCTGCATCCAAGACAAATGTCTTACCCATTGTATTGACTCTTGCCTTTGTGTGGTAGAATTCTTTATGGCAGTAGTTTGACCTGGAACTCATTTTTAATGATAAGCATTCGGAGTGTGTTCTCTGAATGGCAAGTTCACTTCTAAGTCTTCTTTTACTACAGACTGTCAGATCCCTTGTTCTTTCTGGGTCTAGAGACTGTCTTTCCTGTCTTTTTTATTCTATTTTTACAGAGATTCTCCAGCCACCAGTTCCAGGTGGTTCTCTCATTAACCATGATTGAAAAATGCCCCTATGTTGGTACCATAGTTCCTTTTCATCCTGGTAAGGCCATTGTGAAAATTCCATCATGGCATTCTACTATTAGTTCCCTCCTCCTTCATTCACATGCCCAATACTCTTATACCTCTGGTTAGGGGGTAGGTTATAAAGTTTTCACAAACATAAAAGGTAAAAACAAGAATCAGACTGAGACATCATGCCAGAGGACTTCACTTTAATTGCATGGAAAGCAGGAGTAGAACTAAAGGTGATAGCAAGGAGTGTCTGGGCTTGCTGCCCAGATTTCCAAGAAGATGGCAGGGCAATGTAGATGCATGTCAGTTGACATAATTAGATATTATAGAACCAGATCCTTGTCTCAGATGAAAATTGCAGCTGCACAAGAATAGTATGTAGACATCTTGAGGAAGCCTCCATCTTGGTACTGCCTTTTCTTGTTATATAGCTGGACCCCTGGTCTGGTGAGTAGGGCTGGCAAGAGGACTTTTGAGGGAGAGGTCATCAGGTTCCTTGTTTTCTCTGGGGGCTCATCCTCTGGTCATAGGCCCACCAGATCTCACTTCTGTTTAGACTTCTGGCACTGCTGAGGGGGGCACTTGGGTGGAGGCTGGCAAGGCTGCTTGGTCTGCTGAGGTGGGGGGCAGCACTTCTGAGGGGGAGCACACTGCTGGGGTGGGGGGCAGCAAGGCTGAGGGGGTGCACATTGCTGAGGAGGTGCACATTGCTGAGGAGGTGCACACTGCTGAGGTGGGGGGCAGCATTGCTGAGGTGGAGCACACTGCTGAGGTGGTGGGCAGCATTGCTGAGGAGGTGCACACTGCTGAGGTGGGGGGCAGCACTGCTGTGGGGGGGCACATTGCTTCTGCTTCTGCTGCGACATTATGCTGGATGTGCAACTGAAATTAGAAAGACAGAGAAATGAGGAACCCTTGAACCATAAAGGGTTGCTGTTGGAGGAGACCCTTCCATCTCTTTCCATCCCACTCTATGTGAAAAGCTTAAAACCATTTAAAATCTTCTTTTTTTTTTTTTGAGACAAAGGTATATGGCAGGACAGAAAAAAATAGGGAACAAAGGAAAAACAAAAAGAAAGAGAAGTGCTGGAGAGATATTATGAGAAAGGCACTTGTCTTCCATATGGCTGACCTGTATTCTATTTACCTCAAACACTACCAGGAGTAAGCCCTGAGCATAGCCAGATGTGGCCCCTTCTTCAGGAAAAACTCAACCATACAAAAGAGAAAATAAAAGAGAATATGGAATAATGGATGGGAAAATTAGGAGAAGGAAAGATAAGAATAAAAGATGGATACAAATGACAAAAATTAGTACTTTGTTCTGGCAACAACTATAAATCTGGAAAGTGTTGCTTGGGATATGACTCTTGTCTAAAGCATTAACCAACCAGTCCATTATGAGCAGTTGCTTAACTTCTCTATGGCTATTAGGCAAAGGTGAGTATATGGGAGCATATCTAGATATCTAGCTACACATGCATAGATAATATGCTCAAATACACATACATAAATGTGTATGTATCTATATAGGGTACCTGTGCTAGGTAAGGGCATAATTGTTACAGGGCCTGAAACTATTAAGTGAATTTCTTAAAATAAATCTGAAAGGATGATGATTAAGTGGTGGTGTGAGCAGTAGGGTATCTGTCCTGCATGTTCTAACCTAGGACGGACTGCAGTTTGTTCCCCTTGCTTTCCATCTGGTTCCCAAAGCCAGGAGTGATTTCTGAGCATCACTAGGTGTGGCCCCAAGAGAACAAAATCAAAACCCAAAACAACCACGGCAAATAGGAAAAGGATGGCAAAGAGCCTCTTAATCTTTCTCGAGAGAATATAAAGAGAGCTCTAGAGATCAAATAAATCTTTTAGCTTCACAATGAATAAGAGTTGATAAAAGAGAAGCTGGGAGAGTGATATAAGTCCCTGAGCACTCAACACAGACGGGTCAAAGAGTGATCACTTAATTGAAACTTGCCACTCTACCATACCAATAGTGTGTCCGCTCTTCTGTGCTCCTTGGGACCTCTATTTGTCTGGTCCCCTAGAGGAACCCCCGCCTCTTTACTCCCTGCTTTTGCTTTGCCCCTAAAGCCAGTCAATCTATTGGTTGATCTGTTCCATGGTGGAATATTCACAGATCTCTCCTTCATCCCTCTCAGTTCCCTCAGTTTCTTATAAGACACAGTACTTGCCCTCCCTAGAATATACCTCAGAACAGGCAGTTCTGCTGCTCTTCCAGTCCCATCTCAGCCAACCATCCCTCGTAAGATAGCCCCAAAATCCATGAGAGGAAGAGAAAACCAGAGAGGAGCCTCTCTTCAGAGCTCCAGCCTCATGCCCAGTCAGCAGTAGACCATAAGGAGCAAACATGGCAGCCCCAGACTTACCCAAGTTCACCAGTGACTGAAGCTCGGACACCAAAGTGTTTGGGATGCTGAGTGTCTGCCTTCCTTTTATACTTCTCTCATCTCTCCCCGAGGCGAGGAGGTGGCCTAGGATTGGGGTGTCCTAATTAATCCCTAGTCACACTAGGATCCACCTGCCCTTCCTCAAATTTCAGGTTTTACTCAACCCCCCAGGGCTGACAAACTCCCTCCCTTTCCACATGGCAGAACTTGGGGATGACACTTCCCTTGCTCGGGCTCTGGCCCCACCTCCCCATCACTTTACGAGCCTGGCTGCCTTGGATTTCCAAACCCACTCATGACTTTTGACTTAGAACCTTGGCATCTGGTCTGGGAGGGTCCTAAATCAGCATTCAGCACTGTGCTGTGTGTGTGTTTTTGGGGGTGGTGGGGGTGAGGGCAGTGTTCCTGGAAGTTCTAATTGGAAGAGAGAAGATAGGGAGTAGAATGTGCAACAGAATGCACCAGGTTTGGAGAAACTGAGCAAGGGGGCGGGTCAATGAATGGCTTTTTTGGGTAGGTCACTTTATTCCGCAATTATGACTTTGATGGAACTTAATCTTCCGTCTGAATTGTTGAGAACCCAGCTTCTTTGTCTTCTGTTTACTAAAGCCGTGAATAGGATGTCACTATGCATCCTGCCTGTTATTGAGAAAACAATTAGGCTTCATTAGAAGGCTCTGGGTGGTAACAGACAACAGCATTTATCTCTCTCTACATATGTATAAGTTACCCAGATTCTATGGTTCCCAGGGAAATAATTATCATAAGGTGGAGGAACTATGAAGCATTGAACCAGAATGAGCTCCTGGAGGAGTCACCTGGGCTGGGTCCTGGATTCTGGCTTCCAAAACCTCAGTCCTGATACTTCCTTCTCACTCCTGTCAGGAATTCCAGACAAAGAAGCATCGACAGAGTTCAGATTTGGAAACTCTTCCTGTGTAACCAAGGACAGAGCCTAACTCTAAAAGGTCACACTTAGAAAGGGGTTCTGACCTTTACCAGTCAGATAATGTTGAACAATTTAGTGAGTCTCAGTTTCCTCCTCTGCTCAGGAGAAAAATAACATTAACTGAAAGTCAGGAGTAAGTGGTTTTGTGGTTAAAGTGCACATTTGTGAAGCTTGGGCATAATGTTTGGCTTGGAATAGTGACCAACCATTGGGGACAGGATTCCTTGGAACTGGGAGCTCAAAAGAACATGGTTCATATTTAGAACATGAATAAGCAGTTTCAAAAACAATTTTATAGAGCTGTTTCACTATTCCGTACTTGAACCATACCTTCTACTTGAGTATTTCCAAGTGTTTTACCTTTCATTAAATAATTTGTATTTTGACTACAGTGGATTACAAATCTTTCACAGTAATATTTTAGGTACATAATGACATTGAATCAGGGGCATTCCCACCACCAGTGTTGTCCTCCCTCCACCCCTGTTCTCAGCATGCATCCCGTATACCCCTTCTTTGACCCTGGGCTGCTAGTATAAGTGGTCCTCTCTGTGTCTAGCTTGTTGTAGATTGGGTTGATTCTGTTTTCATTGACTTTGAATTTGGTGTTTAAGTATGATCATTTTTTATTTCTACTCGATGTTCATACACCTGTTTGGCTTTGGTACCCTCCATTATTTCCCCCTCAATATGTGAGGCAGAACAAGATGGTTCAAGTTATGTGGTTCTGTTTGGAGGGAAGAGAAAAGAAAGAGAAAAAAGGGGGTAAAAAACAAACAAGAAAGAAATGGGAGGAGTCCTTATAGAGGCTATAAATATCAATTTAAGAGAAAAAGGGAAAAAGGAAGAAAAACATAAAAACCATACAAAAAAATCAAACAAAAGAACCCGAAAAGCACCACAGCAATAAAGACAACAACAAAACAATAACCATGATCCTGAAATAAAACAAAACAAAGCACACAAAAAACCAACTATAACAAAAAATTAATTTGTGCTTTCTTTTGCATAGGCACAGTAAATATTGGGGAGGTTAGAAAGGGAATTCTTTCGGCCTAAGAGATGAAGGGTTTCTCCACCCTTGAAGCATACTGTCATGGGAATAACTGTAGGCTCTGTACATGCTTTTTTTCTCTTTTCTAGGTCCTATTGTGCTGTCTGGAAACTTTCCACTCAGTCGTGGATGATAAAATCAAGCCTCCATAACTAGAGATCTTGGTATTTGCACAGGTCATCGGATGGAGACTAGAGTTAAGTCTTTATTTATGTTTCTAGAAGTTCTGTTCCAACACTGTAATTTTAATCAGTCTTAGGTTTTGCACCTATCTTAGTACAAAGCCTAGGATAGAGTCTCATTCTGTTTCCAGAAGTTCTGCTGAGTTGCAGTTGTCTCAGCCATACCTCCGGGATTAGAGATCTTGGTTGTTGTACAAGTCATAGGCCAAAGTCTAGACTGTTTTTTTTTAATTGGTCCCAGGATAAGTACTTTTAAAATTTACTTGTTTTATGTTTGGGTGTTCACACTTCATGGTGCATAGGCCTTACTCCTAGATCTGTGTTTAGGGATAACTGTTGGCACTGATCAGAGAAACATATGTGGGGCCTGGGATCAATCAAAACTGGATCAATAGTGTACAAGGCCAGCATCCTACTCTCTTTATTGTCTGCACCTGAAAATATTTAAAGGCAAGGGATGCGACTTACCACCCAGAATAGTAAAATATTGAAAGACATGAGCATGGTGAGGTAAGATAATTATAAGTGATGTTTTATTTTATTTTTTAATTTCTATGTTTGGTCACACCTAGCAGTGCTCCAGGCTTACTTATGGTTCCTCATTCAAGGATTCAATTAAGTTTTCCAAGTGCAAGGCAAATACCCTACCCTACTCCAGTACCAGGGATAGTATTTTAAAATTCAGTTCTAGAACTTGGCAACAGCTCTACTAAAAGCTTTACTATAGCCTGAGATCTTAAGAAACCTTGATACAGGACAGGAACACACAGGCTTGGCAATCAATGACTTTTCTCTTGAGCGATGGTCCTGACTCATTTATGGCATCATCTGTGTGTAAACACAGAATTGAAAGGGACACGTGGAATCTAAGTCTTCCTGGGAGAAAAAAATCTCTCCCATCTGGTATCACTTAGACAGACACCACTCTATCAAGTCTTGAAAAGGAATCTTGTTTAAGCTTCTTAAATGCAAAGGATAAAAATCCACAAAGGATAATAATTGTGGGGTAGCTATTTATTTATCAAGACAAAGTGCATCAACACTAAACACTGACTATTGAACCTGTGCTGATGATGACAGTGAGCAAGGAAGGCAATGAGCAAAAGGAAATATCCTCTGGAGTTTCTCCATATGGAAACCAAGGTTGTATGAGTGGAAAAGGGGATAGTATTTTTTTTTGGTTCACATTCGGTGGCACTGAGCTCAGAAATAGCTTCTGACAGGCTCAGGGGGATGGCCATATGGGATGCTGGGAATCAAATTTTGGGTCCATCCTGGGTAGGCCATGTGCAAGGCAAATACCCTACCTCTGTACTATCACTCTGACCCAGAAAAGGGAATAGTATTAATAATAATCTATATCTTTTATCCACCTCCTTCTATCCAATATCTTTTTATTTGTTTATATTAAAATTTTTTTTCAGCTAACTTGGGTTTGCTGAAATATTTAAACCTAAATGTCGCTTTAGTGATGCTTGCAGAGCTGGAGAAATAATGAAGATCAGCTCCTTCATAGGTTTGGGATGTGAAATTCTCTCAGTTTTTCTAGCACGGGTTCTAACCACTCACCCAGGACTGACTTTGGGACATGGAGTTAACAAATTGAAGAATGCAGGATGCAATTTTGCTTCTACCATTGAGAAGGAGATTGGGAAGACAAACTATAAAAATAGAGTGAGGGAGCCTCAGTTATTTGGAATTCACTTGGTATCTGTGTTTTTAAAATTTTCAAGTTTAAAAAAGGTATGACATATTATATAAGTAATGTTATATGTTAGAAACAGTGCTAGTCCATGGTATTGGCATACAAAATTACTTTCCTTCACCATCACTGAAGTAGACAATACCCCACTACTCTTAACTCTTTTGTGTTGTTTGTGGGCCATGCCCAGTGGTGCTCAGGGGTAACTCCTGGCTCTGCACTCAAAAATTAATCTTAGTGGTGCTCAGAAGTCTATACATGGGCTACCTTGTTGGCTTTGTGCAGGACAGGGGCTCTATGTATTGTACTATCTCTCCAATCTCTGTTCATTTGTTTTTCATTCTCTGTATTTAATACTATCCTATCTCTATTATATATACAAAAGGATCTTGTTCATGTTTTCCCCCTATACATTTATGGAAGATAAGTTCAGTAAAGTTGTTGAGTTAGAAGGTGGTATTTTCTAGCATTTTCTTTAATGTATAGCATACACACCCATTATTGTCCATATGTGGTGGAGTTTTAACAGCAATTTTCTTTGATGGTTCCTGTCTCTTAAGGCTCCAGTTGATTCTTGAGGATATTTATACTGCCCCTTCTAGTTTTTTTCTGATATTCCTCTCATCCTTATTTCACTTGCATGAACATAAACTCTGAAGTTAAAGTGCTGAGATGAGAGAATACTTTGGAGGAAGAAGTTAGGAAGGGAACCTTATTCCCTAGATGTATTTGATTCATGAATCAACATTTACGTGCTTGGTTTTTAGTTCAAGCATGATCTAGCATATAAACCTTCTAGACCATGTAAAATAGCTGATAAAAATTGTTTTCAGGGATCCGGCCAGTGACTATGTGCACAGCAGTAAGCAGATACCATGACTAGGACTTTGGGGCCTGGAGACTGTGACACATGGGCCAGCCCTTTCAGAAAGCATGAGATCAAGATAAGCTAGTCTAGTGTGACAGAGAGACGACTGGAGATGGGAGGCAGATCATGTGAGTTAAGACCTGAAAGGTGACATAAAACAAGGGAGGCACAGCAACTGGAGGAGTTGGTCACAACCTGGGCGAGGCTGGTGTCAACAGCCAAAGCATCAGGAAGACAGGTAAGGTTCCATGACTATGAGTGTCTTCAGGGAAGAAACACTGACTTCAGTTTCATATCCAATATACTAGAAAAGGTTCCAGTTTATATTCAGGTCTAAATAAATTTCCTAGAAATCACTGATGAACATTTAAGCTAAAAGAATATGTGCTTTTAAAGTCTTGAAGGTAGTGTAATGTTATGTTTGGTGGGAAGTAGTCAGAGAGTGGAGAGAGACTCATCTTCTACCTGAATGTAGATGGCGCTTCCTGATCATAAGAAATAGACAGTAGAATAGGAAATGTGGCTGGTAGACAAGTCAGGAGAAGTCATATTCTAGTATAAGCAGCAGTATATATTCTTATAGGTAAGGGTATACTTTATGGTATACTCTATATAGGCAACGATATACTTTATGGAATGAATTTATGTTCCCCCATTATTTTGAAATCTATTGATTAATATAAAGTAGTAGAGAGAAATTGGCTTGTATTTGGAAGACAATATGTTTTGGCTCCGAAAACAATTAGCTGGGAGCTGAAACAACTACATTCCCTTCTCTGAGCTCCTATTTTCTTCTTCCTACAATAGGCAGCTGGGTGCCACCGGAAGACCATTCAAAGTGTTTATGGAAGAGATGTTTCCCAGAGGTAGTCAGGTAAATGGAAGTTGGGTGAGAGTAGGTAAGAGGGAGACACAAAGGAGGGAAGAATGGGTAGGCATCTGAGCAAAGGAAAAATGGAGAAGTTTGAGAAGGGGGTGGCTAATTTTTAGAATCATCTTTAAGAATAGATAGGACCAAAGGACCGAGTGGATGGGGTAATGAAGAACTCTACGTGGTTCCAAGTTCCAAGATTACAAAAAAATTAGAGCTCTTGAAACAGGAAATACAGTGAATTTCATTTGCTGTGCACTTAAATATACTGCTGTGTTTGGTCTATTGCATGCAGACAGACTGTGTTTATACAATGCTGGAAGAGAGTAGGAGGAGCAATTGGAAGGGAAATTAATCTATTAGATGCCATGTTTGAAGCAAGAACTAAGTACAAGAGATGGAAACAAGGTAACTCTGGGTCTCACAGGCCCAGTCTTCCTTCCTGATTTTTGTAGGGCTTTTTGGGGGTGCAGTAGGCTTTCTAGAAGAATAATTTTCAGAGCAAGAAAAATCTCATCAACTACACAGAAAAGACAGAATTCTCACCAGGAATATCAGTATGTATATCATACTCTGCATGACCTAGAGAGATGGAAAATAGTATTCTTATGGAAGTTGATGTAATGTTGCTAATTTTCATTTCTTCAGAAGGATCTGTGTGTGTGTGTGTGTGTGTGTGTGTGTGTGTGTGTGTGTGTGTGCGCGCGCGCGCTCGCGTGTGTTTATATGCTTGCTAGAGTTATTTATTTGGTGAGGACACTGAATTCTGTCCTAGAAATATTCAGGCCATGGTGTTGTCCAGCAATGTTAGTGAGCCACCACAGCTTCCATGGTTGGGCCTATGGGAGAAATTTCCATGTTAGGCACCCACATTCTTCTTAGCATGATTTCGTCCCAAAGTTATTCATTTTAAAATAACATTTATGGGAACTGGAGAGAAAGTATTGTGGTAAGAAATTTGCCCTGCATAATACCAACCTGAATTCTATCCCCACGCCCCATGTGGTACTCTGAGCCTGCCAAGAATAGTCCCTGAGTTCAGAGTTTGGAGTAAATAAATCCTGAGCAAAAAAAAAATGACATTTCTATATTGAAGCGATGATAATTAGAAAGGGCCTTTCCCTTGGCAAAATAAAAAGTTGGTCATCCTTAGTTTTACATTGTTTAAATACATTTGGTTTTAGTTTTAGTTAAATCCTAAAGTCTAGTACCATGAATGTGGTTCTCTCAGTATAATCATTAACAAATATGAAAAAGATGAGATAGACAAGGTAAGTGACTTCCATGAGATGACAATTTTATCAAATGGCAGAGTGAATATTTGGTCCTTACACCAACCAAATAAAACACAACAAAGATCAATAAAACAAAAGACAACTAAACAAACAAAACAGAACTTGGATGTCAACATCCCAGCAGGAAATTCTCCTCCCCTGCTCTTTGTTTCCACCCCCATTAGAGCCAGATCTTTGCAATGATGGCAGGACCAGACCTGTAGAGCACCCACACCCATTGCTGGTTCTCCAGGTCTCAGTCCACAATTTTATTTTATAAAATCTTTTTTAAGCATTTTATTTACAAGCCTATTGTAGTTGGGTTTCAGTCATAAACAGAACACCCCTCTTCCCCAGTGCAACAATCCCACCACCAATGCCTCCCTTGCTCCTTCCTAAGCCCTGCCTGTATTCAAGACAGACATTATAGTTCTCTCCCTCATTAATATTGTCATGATAGTTGTTAGTGTAGTTATTTCCCTAACTGCTCTCACCACTCTTTGTGGTGAGCTTCATATTGTAAGCCGGTCCTTCCGGCCTTCATCTCTATTGTCCCTGGGCATTATTATAATAATGTTCTTAATTTTTCTTAAACCCCATAGGTGAGTGAGACTATTCTGTGTCTATCTCTCTCCCTCTGACTTATTTCACTCAGCATAATAGATTCCTTGTATAGGAAAATTTCATGGTTTCATCTCTCCTGACGGCTGCATAATATTCCATTGTGTATATGTACCACAGTTTCTTTAGGCATCTTGTTGTTGAAGGGCATCTTGGCTGTTTCCAGAGTCTAGTTATTGTAAATAGCACTGCAATGAATATAGGTGTGAAGAAGGGATTTTGAATTGTATTTTTGTGTTCCTAGAGTATATCCCTAGGAGTGGAATAGCTGGGTCAAATTTCCAGTTTTTTGAGGAATCTCCATATTGTTTTCCATAGAGGCTGGACTAGATAGCATTCCCACCAGCAGTGAATGAGAGTTTCTTTCCCTCCACATCCCCGCCAGCACTGATTGCTCTTGTTCTTTGTGTTGTGTGCCAGTCTCTGTGGTGTGAGGTGGTATGTCATCAGTATCATCTAACCTCATCAAAAAATGGGGAGAAGAAATGAACAGACTCTTCCTCAAAGAAGAAATACAAATGTCCAAAAGACACATGAAAAAATGCTCCACATCACTAATCACCAGGAAGATGCAAACCAGTGCACAACTTTGGCCTCACTCTCTCCTATGGTTAAGAGCTGCTCTGTGACTTTGCTGAGACAGACCCCATTCCTGTCTTCTCCAACAGCTCAGAGGGTTGACCCCTGTAAACTATTTTTTTCCCTTTCTGAGTCATAGTAAGTCTCTTGTCATGAGAAATGATGTCACCTCTAAGCCCTCCAGTTGGCTACTTGACTTCCTCTTTTCAATATGGGCTAAAGGTTTAGGTTTCTTTGACTTAGCTAATTCATTTGTTTCATCTACAAATGGATCCCACATATGCGTTCTTTTTCCATCTAAATTATGCTATGTATATATCCCTCTATATGTTTCCAAATGGCAGGGTTTGTCATATATAATTTCTATGGTATATGTGTATTGTACATATTATATATATGTATATACATATGAAGCTCTTTTATGTTTATTTTTTATTTTTAACTTTTTTTTGTGGGGGGGCACACCCTGTGATGCTCATGGGTTACTCCTGTCTATGCGCTCAGAAATTGCTCCTGTCTTAGGGGGACCATATGGGATGCCGGGGGATTGAACCACTGTCCGTCCTAGGCTAGCATGGGCAAAGCAGAAGCCTTACCCCTTACGCCACTGCTCCAGCCCTTGTGTTTATTCTTTATCTAATAATTTATCAATAAGGAGGTAGTTTGCAGTTCTTGGCTATTATTATAAATAATGCTACAATAAATTGGGGAGCTATTTATCCAAATTAATACTTTTGTGTACTTCACATTAATATTCATAAGTAGGCCAACTGGGTTACATGCACTTATCTCATTAATTCTTTTTTAATTTTTATTTATTTTTAATTTTTAATAAAATTTTTATTTTAATCATAGTGGCTTACATATCATTGACAATAATATTTTAGGTACATATTAACATAAAATCAGGGGAATTCCCATCGCTGAGTTGTCCTCCCTCCACCTCTGTTCCAGCCCTACCTCCCATATATCTTCCCTCACCCCTGGGGCTGCTAGAATAAGTGGTCCCCTCTGTGCCTAGCTTACTAGTTAGTGGTCTTACACCCGATTGGTCTTGGTACCTCCCTTATTTCCTTCTCTCATTGGAAGGCAGGACTGGATAGTTCAAGTTATGTGGTTTTGTTTGAAGAAGAGAAAAGTAATAAACTGGGGAAAAAATCAAATACTCTGAAAATGGGCGGAGTTCTTCTAGAGGTTCTCATCCTAGGTTTGAGAGACGAAGGGGGAAAAGAAGATGAAACACCACAACAGTACACAAAGAAGTGTCAAATAAAATATCCAGTGAGTACTCCCCCCCCCAAAAAAAAAAGATAAGCACCACATAAAAGCCATCATATTGAGATAAAAAATGTGGCAGAGCACATAAAGGAAGAATAGAAAAGAAGAAAATAAATAAATAAATATGAATGGAGACAACAACTTTAATAGCCAAACCAAAACAAAGAAATCAACAGAAACTAGATAAAAAAAGTTGTTTTGTGCTTTTTGCCTTTTTCTCCCCCTTCCTACACATGCACAGTAAATATTGGGGTCATCGAAAAGGAATTCCCTTGGTTTAAGAGATACAGGATTTCCCCACCCTTGAAGTACATTGTCATGGGATTAACTATACACTCCTTTCAGGTTCATTTACCCTTGGTGCTTGTGTGGTGTATGGAAGACTTCTGCTCCGTCCTGGGTGATAACATCAGACCTCTGTATCTAGAGGTCTCGGTATCTGCACAGGTCAAGGATTGGAACTTATGACGAAGTCTTTCTTTGTGGTTCTAGAAGTTCTGTTCCCTCAATGTCATTTTAATCCATCTTCTGTGGTTGGTGGTCTTGGTCTTTGCGCTGATCCCAGGATGGGACCTGGGATAGCGTCTTTCGTTATGTTTCCAGAAGACCTATTCGGTGCAATTGTCTCAGACAGACCTCTGGAACTAAAGATCATGGTTGTTGTGCAGGTCATAGCTCAAACCCTAAACTAGGGCTTTTTTATTGATCTAAGGATACCCAAATGCCAAGATCGCGATTTACAGATAGATGACTGGCTGACAGAACCATGACTGGACTGTATCTATCTCATTAATTCTTTAAGAAGTCTCAAGACTACTTTACATAATGACCTCACAAATTGATATTCTCACTGACAGTATTTAAGAATTTACTCTGGGGCCAGAGAGATAGCATGGAGGTAGGTCGTTAGCCTTTCATGCAGAAGGTCATTGGTTTGATTCCCAGCATTCCATATGGTCCCCCGAGCATGCCAGAAGCAATTTCTGAGTGTGGAGCCAAGAGTAACCTCTGTGACCCCCCAAAATAAAAAATAAATAAAATAATTTACTTTCTCTAATTTCTTTTCAACATTTAATGTTTGTTTGTTAATATTCATTTCAAAGTTGTGAGATGATTTTGTTATTTTTGCTTACACATCCCTAATATAAATACATTTTTAAAACATGTTGGCTATCTATATGACTTGTTTGGAGAGGTATCTGTTCAAATTCTATTTTTGATTTATTTTTATTTTTTATTCAAGATTTTTTAAATTTTTGATCTTGTCATAGTTGAATTTTATGATTTTTTTCTATATTTTGGATAATAACATCTGAGTGGATACAGTGGTTTGCAGAGTTCATTGATTTTTTTAATGCCTGAAGACTAAGGTGCCATTTCATAGTAGACATATTTTGCTACATCAGGGAATCAAGGCATAATTTTGGCCCTGAGATGTTGAAAGAGATTCTTGAAAGGGTGAGGTTTCCTAGGGATATGCCTTCAGGCTCCAGGTCTTCCTTGATGATTTCACTCACTCTTGTGATTCTAATTATCCCCTTTATATGAATGACTTCAAATCTTTGACTCTTGTCCAGGTTTACATTTTTTTAAGATTCATGATACATCCTATTGCCTTTTTTTTTTTTAAACTCTTTTTTTTTTTTTTTGGTTTTTCGGGCCACACCCGTTAGATGCTCAGGGGTTACTCCTGGCTACGCGCTCAGAAATTGCCCCTGGCTTGGGGGGACCATATGGGACACCGGGGGATCGAACCGTGGTCCTTTCCTTGGCTAGCGCTTGTAAGGCAGACACCTTACCTCTAGCGCGACCTCGCCGGCCCCCCTATTGCCTTTTTAATGTCTTCACCTGAATGTTTCAAGAGCATATTCTTATTCAACTATCAAGAACCAATTGTCACCCTTCCCTTTGTCACTTCATATGTCATTGAACCCACATTCTATCCTTTACGCAGATCCAAGCAGAGCCTTATAATCTCTACCAACTCTAATGATACCTCACCATCTATCAAATGTGTTTATGTGTGTGCCAGTAATTAAATCCAGAACCTTATGCATACAAGACAAGTATTGTATCACTGAGATGTATTTCGAGGCCCCCAGTTTTTAGAAAGATTTGCCACATAGATTTGGACTAAATATAAGCACAGTGTACATAATTTTCAAAAGCTCCTACCTAGTCTGTACTTTATCTATTAGATACACCAATTCTCACCACCTGGGTAGTCTCTCTAGTACAAAGAAAAACCAATAAATTTAAAACACGACACTTGAAAAGCAAATGTGAGAATACTACTGATTTTTAGTAAATATACTCTGAAGTACTTAGGGGTAAAGAGGTATCAAATATGTTTCTAAGCTCTCAAAATATTAATGGAAAATAAAATGCATAGATGGTATATATATATTTATTTTCATGAGCACATATATCTATGTATATATCTATGTCTATTTGTAATACAAGAGAGAGATCAGCATTTGCTCCTGATATTTTTGGGTTTTGTGGTCTCACTTGTAAGGGCTCAGAGCTTATTCCTGACTTTATCCTCAAGATCACTCCTGGCTCAGTGGAACTCATGTGGTGCTGACTGTGTAGATTGGCTATGTACAAGGCAAGGCAAGGCAAGGGCCTTAGTCTCTGTACTATCTCTTTGACCCCTGAATGGGCAATTTTAAAAGACTTTGTTTAGAGCCAAACCCATCTGTGCACTCATTAGTCACTCCTAGAAGCCATATGGGTTGCCAGAGATCAAAGTCAACTTGAAGGCAAGTGCCTTGGCCACTGTACTATCTTTATGACTCCCGAAAAAAAAATCATTTAAAATAAAGAGACAGTGCCAGTCTCCTACTTAAAATTTCTCAAAGATTCCTTTATCCAAGGAGCAAGAAATCCTAAATGGAGCGAAGAAAGCCTCTTCAACAAGTGGTGTTGGCATAACTGGCTAGCCACTTGCAAAAAATTGAACTTAGACCCCCAGCTAACATCATGTACGAAGGTAAAATCCAAAAAAGGATGAAAGACCTCGATATCAGACCCGAAATCATAAGATATATAGAACAACACATAGGCAAAACACTCCAGGACATTGAGACTACATGCATCTTCAAGGAGGAAACTGCACTCTCCAAGCAAGTGAAAGCAGAGATTAACAGATGGGAATATATTAAACTGAGAAGCTTCTGCTCCTCAATGGAAATAGCGCCCAGGATACAAGAGCCCCCTACTGAGTGGGAGAAACTATTCACCCAATACCCATCAGATAAGGGGCTATTCTTCAAAATATACAAGGCACTGACAGAAATTTACAAGAAAAAAACATCTAATCCCATCAAAAAATGGGGAGAAGAAATGGACAGACACTTTGATGAAGAAGAAATATAAATGGCCAAAAGACACATGAAAAAATGCTCCACATCAGTAATCATCAGGGAGATGCAAGTCAAAACAACTATGAGGTACCACCTCACACTCCAGAGATTGGTACACATCACAAAGAATAAGAACAAGCAGTGTTGGCAGGGATGTGGCGAGAAAGGAACTCTTATCCACTGCTGGTGGGAATGCCATCTAGTTCAACCTTTATGGAAAGCAATATGGAGATTCCTCCAAAAACTGGAAATCGATCTCCCATACGATCCAGCTATACCACTCCTAGAAATATACCCTAGGAACACAAAAAAACAATACAAAAATCCCTTCCTTACACCTATATTCTTTGCAGCACTATTTACCATAGCAAGACTCTGGAAACAACCAAGATGCCCTTCAACAGACGAATGGCTAAAGAAACTGTGGTACATATACACAATGAAATATTATGCAGCTGTCAGGAGAGATGAAGTCATAAAATTTTTCTATACATGGATGTACATGGAATCTATTATGCTGAGTGAAATAAGTCAGAGAGAAAAATGCAGAATGGTCTCACCTGTGAGTTTTAGGAAAAATGAAAGACATTCTTGAAATAACAATTTTCAGACACAAAAGAGAGAAGGCCTTGAAGTAACAGCTCACCTCCTGAAGCTCACCACAAAGAGGGATGAGTTTATTTAGATAAATAACTACATTTTGAACTATCCTAATAATGAGAATGTATGAAGGAAATAGAAAGCCTGTCTAGAGTACAGGCGGGGGTTGGGTGGGGAGCAGGGAGACTTGGGACATTGGTGATGGGAATGTTGCACTGGTGATGGGTGGTGTTCTTTACATGACTGAAACCCAAACAACACAATCATGTATGTAATCAAGGTGTTTAAATAAAAATACATTAAAAAAAGATTCCTTTATCCCCAGAGATCAAATACCTTCCAAATTCTGATGTGAAGTGACTCCATCTTTCTTTCCCGTTTATCTCACCACTACTTGTTTTACATCTCTGTAGCATCAGTAGGAGTCTACTTTTAAGTTTTTTGTCAAAAGAAAAAAATTATATGCTTCTTTTTGGAGAGTGCTTACCCATATAATCTTTTTTTTTTCAGTCAGAAATTCCTAACATCTACTTGCCCCTTCCTGACTTCTAGATAAGAAGAATGAATCAAATATTTAAAACAATGGAAGAAACTAGTTGTGGTCTATTTCTAGTCTCTTCCTGCTAGTGATTATAGCTGGTCTTCTCTTTGTTAGCTCCTTTCTTTTGTAAAAATATTGAATCCTTTTTATTTAAAGCATTGTGATTTGCAAAGTTATTCATAGTTAAGTTTTAGACATACAATGTTTCTGCATCAATTCCACCTCCGGTGTCAACCTTCCTTCACCAATGAACACGAAGTCCACACCAAACAAACCTTATGCCCTTCTTTCTGGCCCTGGCCAAACATCAAAAAAGGCACCTTTTCAAATTTGGTTGCTAAAGTTTGGGTCTCCCTATTTTATTTTTGATGATGCCATGGTTTGGATATTTAGTTCTGTCCTTTCATAACACCACATATGCACCTGTGTCCTCTTGATCTATCTCTACCAAACTTTACATCTGTCTTTATCCTCCTCCTCTACTCTGTATCTTTCCTTCTTTTCATTATACTCTGAATCCAAGAGGATTCTAAACAATCTCCTTTAACCATTGCATTCCTCTGTGTAGTTATTCTAAATATGACACATAAGTGATATCCTGTATTTATCCTTCTTCTGATGACTTCATTTAACATGATAAGTTCCAGTTCTATCCATGTGACAGAAAATTGCATGATTGCAACTTTCTATAGCTATGTAGTGTTCCATAGTATATATTTACCCCATATTTATGATGCACTCATTTATTGTTGGGCAGCTAGGTTGATTCCAACTCTTTTTATACTGAGAGCTGCAATGAATAGTGGCTCCCTTAGATACAAATATGGATTCTAAGAAGAAGCCTGTGGGTGAGTGATGCAGAGAACTTGACTGAAAGCACAATCTACTTTGGAGCTTTCATTTTGGCTTTGTCACTCAAGGGAAAAAATGATATTTCTTCAGCTGGTTCTTCTCTCCTGTTTCTCATTAAAGAGACAATTAACTCTCTAAAATGTTTCCTTTGGGGCCAGAGATATAGCATAGAGGTAAGGCATTTGTCTTGCATGCAGAATTATGGTGGTTTGAATCCCAGCATCCCATATAGTCCCCTGAGCCTTCCAGGAGCAATTTCTGAGCATAGATCCAAGAGTAACTCCTCAGCACTGCCGGATGTGACCCAAAAACTAAACTAAACTAAACTAAAATAAAATGTCTTCTTTGGGGGCTGGAGCTGTGGCACAGTGGTAGGGTGTTTTGCCTTGCATGAGGCTGATCTAGGTTCGATATCCAGTGTCCCATATGGTCCTCCAAGCCAGGAGAGATTTCTGAGCGCATAGCCAGGAGTAACCCCTGAGTGTCACTGGGGATGGCCCAAAAGCCAAAAAACATAAATCAAATCAAAATCAAATGACTTCTCAATGTGATTCAGGGAAATTTGAACTTGAGCACAACTGGATATGTCCGAGAGAGAGAGAGAGAGAGAGAGAGAGAGAGAGAGAGAGAGAGAGAGAGAGAGAGAGAGAGAGAGAGAGAGAGAGAACCTCATCCATCTCCAAATAAGGGGTTCTATTAGCTTTCATGACTGAGAAAAAAAGATATCACTGACTTGGAAAATTCAGGTCTAAAACAGGCATTATCTACTTGCTCCTTCTCAAACCAGATATCTTTTTTCCCCCTTAGGAGCATTCAGTAGAACAAATTCACATGCCAGATTTACATAGAAAGGAGATCAAAAGAAAAAATACCAGATATAGTTACAACCCATATGATTTTTCAGTGGGAACTGTATCTCTCAACTTCCATTCTCAGGAAATGGTGAAATGCAGAAAAATGAAAATGACAGTAAATAGAAAAGCAATTTTCAGTCCATTGATAGGGTGGGAGGCATCCAGGCATCCAAGTGAGTGAAAATAGCTTCATCAGACACAATTGAAAGTGCTTTTGTAGGTTCACTGTAAGAAGGTAGATTTCTATGGGGAACCTAATGGGTTCTCTTTTTTTTTTTTTTCTCTTTGGGCTACACCCAGTGACACTTAAGGGGTACTCCTGGAAATGCACTCAGAAATCACTCCTGGCTTGGGGGACTATTTGGGATGCTGGGGAATTGAACCTCGGTCCGTCCTAGGTCAGTTGTGCGCAAGGCAAATGCCCTACCACTGCACCATCTGTCCGGCTCCAAGTTACTCTTTTTCTAAAAGAGGGACAATAAGTCAAATGCATTTGATGACCTCTGATCTAGATATTTCAGAACATAATCATGGAAGAGAGGAAAAGAATTGTGAAGGTGCATACTTGCTGACAATTTTGTGTTAGCAGAGTTTCTGGGAGATTTTAGATGGTGAGGAAGGATGGTGTGATTTTATACCTATCTAAATGAAAGTATCTCTAATGTGTTAAAACTATGAATTTAAGAATTGCTTTAGGAAAATTAATGGAAACTTTTTTTTATCATTCTTCTAGTAATTAAATAAAATACCTAAGTTCTTCTTGATGTATCTATTTAATTATTAAGAATATTTTATTTTGGGGTAGGTTAGGCTACTCCTAGTAGTACTCAGGGGCTACTTCCAGCTCTGTGCTAAGAGTACACTCTCAATGGTGCTTGGTGGGGCTAGAACTTTGACTTGCCATGTGCAAAACCTGTTCAACCCATATAACTATCTCTCTGGTCCCAATAAGATATATTTTTGTTTTTTTTTTGGGGGGGGGAATCACACCAGCTGCGCCCAGGAGTTACTCCTGGCTCTGTGCCCAGAAATCATCCCTGACAGACTCAGGAGACCATATAGGATGCTGGGAATCAAACCAGGTTCTGTCCTGGGTTGGCCAAGTGCAAGGCAAACACACTACTGCTGTGCTATCTCTCCGACCCCAGTACATGTCTTTTAAACCAATCCAAAACCTGTTCAATTAGGTGTAATTTTTAAAAATTACACAAACACTGCAATATAAATTATTCCAAATTTGGTCTAACATATTTTAGCTGCATCTGTGTAATTATTTATGTAGAAGTCATCCTTACACTCTTAAAAATGTAAGGACAGGATATTATCTCACTAATATGTGGAACATAAAGTAACTGGACAAGGGGATGAAAAGTAGTAAATGTAGGGGTGCTTACATTGTTTTTGGCCCAGAGTATAGGGAATAAGTTAGAGAAGGAAATACATTTAAAGTCAAGTAAATAGATAAAAAAGGAAAATAGGGGAATAGGGGCCAAGTACATCTGTAATGTAAGGGAGTGATATGTCTATATATACAAACCAGAGTCAATCAACAATGACAAAATGAGATCCAAACTACAACAACCTAACCTTAAAATCTGCCTGTCAAGATTGAAGCCTGCAGAAGCTGAGAGATAGTACAACGGTAGGGCGTTTGCCTTGCATGTGGCTGAACCAGGACAGACCTCGGTTCGATACCCATTGTCTTATAGACTCTTATATGATCCCCCGAGCCATGAGCGATGTTTGAGCACATAGCCAGGAGTAATCCCTTAGCATCATCAGGTGTGGCCCATAAAACCAATATATATATATATATATGGCATATATACATATATATAAAAATACATATATATGGCAGCCTGCAATGGTGAAAGGGACCATAGACTGGTCCAGGGAAGTTAAAACTGGTGGTGGGATTTGTGGTACAACACTATATATCTCAAACTCAATTATCAATAACTGTAAATCTTAGTTCTTAAATAACATTTTAATGTAATCTTTATTCCAAAGAACCCTTAATTTTATTCTAATTCTAGAATTTTGTTTTTGTTTTTGGGCCACACCCGGCGGTGCTCAGAGGTTACTCCTGGCTGTCTGCTCAGAAATAGTCCCTGGCAGGCACGGGGACCACATGGGATGCTGGGGATTCGAACCTACCACCTTAGGTCCTGGGTAGGCTGCTTACAAGGCCAACGCCGCTGTGCTATCTCTCCGGGCGTGGAACCCTTGATTTTATTAAGTATTTTGATATATCCTTTTACTTTAGGCAGCAAAAATTCAAGTAGAAGATTGGAGCCTGGTCTTCTAGCATCCTATCACTTATGGGTATGAAATACAATAATGCTACAAAAGAAAAGGAACCTGAGAGAAGAGTTCACTGGCTCCAGATTTCACTAAATGTTCTTTACTCCTGGCTTCTGGCAAGCTCCTCTCTGATCTCAACAGTAAAGCTGGAGTGATGTGAAGAATGTGGTGAAGGACATTTTCCGTCCTTGTCCTCCTTTTCCATGCACACCCTTTACCTGGGATAATCCTAGCAAGTGGGTGTCCGAAATCCAGACAAGCAGGTATCATGTTTTCTTTGGAATAGATACATAAGACATTGTGATTGGGTTCTGAGTCATATCAAGATTTTATATTGCGTGCTACAAGCACATATACACATAAGCACATCCTCAGTGGGTTCATAATTCTGTGCAGGGCTCTATGCTTGAAATGTCCTTCAAACATAGACTCTGAGAGAAGCACATGTTAGCTTATCCCCATGTATGTATTCCCATATATTTACTGAGGACATACCAGGTAACTAAGCACAAGGTTAGGTACCACTGAGAAAAAAACAAGCTGGTTAAAAGATATTATTCTCAAGTTGTCTTAAGGTTAACAACTAGAGAAAATGACAAAAAAAGTCAATTTTTATAGGGGCCACTCCCATTAGTGTTTGGGGACCCAAGTTCACTCCTTGTCAGTCTCAGCTCAGGCTTGGTTCTGCTGAACTTCAGCCTGATGAAGAACGACAAGGTCCTTCAAGGCCACAAGGACTATAATTGGCAACATATAAAGGCCCTTAGACATATCAGGCATGTGCTATACAACCTGTGCTTTCTCTGATCACTCATTTTACATATAGATTGAGTCCTATGTTTCCATTGAGAAAAAGAGTATAGAAATGGAAAAGCACTCTCTGACGAAAGAAGAGTCTACTTTAAAAATGAATAGAATTGTGACAATTTCCTGTCACCATATTGGGGTACCTAATATTACCTGTATGAATTACCCTGTATTGTAAATTTCTATATAACCATCTTGATGGAAATCATTAGACAGAGAAAAGTTCAAGAAAGTTCAAGAGAGTTGAAGAGAAGGGCTGACCTAGTTGAAGAGAAGGACTGAAGACATCATGGGTATGCTCAGAGAAGTCCTGCTAGTAATGGAATTTGTGGACCTGGTGAAGAAAAAAGGTAGGGGATAAAAAATGTAAGTAAAAGGAATGTTATTGAAACATTTCAGAGACTTTGGTGTCCAGAAATGTAGTGGCAAAGTGATAAGGAAAGTACTATCTAGCGTGGGTACTAAAGCAAACAAGTAAAAATTTAGTTCTTCTTTAAGTAAACTTTAGACATTTGCAAAAGAAAACCTAAGATGTAATAATAAGTCAGTTATCTCCTTTTAAAATGATTATCTTATGATATTTGGGGCTTCCTTGACTAGTGAAGAAAGAAAAGATACCCTTGCAATATAAAATTCAAGTGGCATAATCTTTAACAAATTTCGTCCATCCACAAGAAACAGAAATAAAAAATCATTTGGCATAAAAATACACTTTATATCTCCCAGAATCTGAACAATGCCAGGAAGCCTTGTGAAATAACTCATTTTAGTAGATGATTAATTCATCTTAAAATTGGTCTATCCATCATGAGAAGGCTATCAATGCCCTCACCAAAGATGAATACAAAGTCAGGCTCATAACAAAATTTGAGGGGGTTTTAGCAATAATGCAACAGGTAGCATGCCTCCTTTCATATAGTTGACCAGAATTCTCTTTGCCACCTCACATGGTCCCCTGAGCTGGCCAGGAGAAAACCGTGAGTTCAGAGCCAGAAGTGAGTACTGAACACCACCAGGTATGGCACTAAAACATAACAAAAAAAATCCAAGTAAATGTCTCAGACATTTTAGTCACGTGAAAGAGATCAGTTTATAGAGGCAGTTTTTGTGTTTGGGGAAGATTAAAGAAAAAACATTAAGGACTAAAACAACCAAACATGATTTTACACAGCTGCCTACTAGCAGGCTGAACTAGGAGCCCAACATCATAAATACTTGTTGAATGAATAGACTAAATAGAAGGACACGGGAAACTTAGCAGAGAAAGACAGTTGTGGGTATGACAGCTTCTTCACTCTCTATCCCCCCAAACTTGAGCTCTCACATGCATGTGAATGAGTGAACATGCACAAGTACATACACACATCATGCCAACAAACCCTAAGTTTGTTTTTTGCAAACTAAGGTGTGTCAAGAACTTTCATGTTTATGTCTGCATTCTCTTCAAGGAAGGGTAATAATAGAATGGCATCTTAATGACACACGTCTCAGATTCATCTTTCTGGGATCCTCCTTTCGTTGTGTGCTTCTCAGGAACTTATTCTCACAATGCATCTGTCTTTTCAAGGGTGTGGTCTCAAATGCCAACACTGTGTTTAGGCAAATCTATTCCAAAATAGAAGGAAAAGAATGGTGTGGAAATGGAGCACTCAGTCAGACATAACAAAAATATAATTAATTAACATGTAATAGACACATACTATGTCCTACGCACTAATAACTAAGATTATTAGAAAAACTAAGACATAGATTCATCCACATAAGCCTTCAGAACCTTAAGGAACCAAATTATTTCAATAATATATACCAATTGCATTGGTAGAGTTAATTGGAAGATGCTATGGCAAATTGGATAGGACCAATACTTGCCAGTAGGCATTGCCAAAGATTTTTTTGGGGAGCTAGTCTCAGTCATTTGAAATTGGGGACACTGTATCCTTGCCACTAGATATTTTATGATTTGGAAGATGATTATGCCTGCATCTATACCTCGGAAAAGTCTTTCCTCTTCACCTTTATTCCTTCTTAATTTTCCTCCACCATTCTTTTGAAAGCCCCCCCCCAATTCTTAGCAATGGTCTTTTTTATTAATATCTTTATTAAAGTACATTGATTACCAATAGGATTGTAGTTGGATTTTAGTCATGTAAAGAACACCCCCCCCCTTCACCTGTGCAACATTCCCATCATCAATGTCCCAAATCTCCCTCCTCCCCACCCCACCCCTGCCTGTACTCTAGACAGGCTTTCTATTTCCTTCCTTCATTCACATTGTTAGGATAGTTCTCAATGTAGTTATTTCTCTAACTAAGCTCATCACTCTTTGTGGTGAGCTTCATGTCGTGAGCTGGACCTTCCAGCCCTCCTCTCTTTTGTCTCTGAAAATTATTGCAAAAATATCTTTCATTTTTCTTAAAACCCATAGATGAGTGAGACTATTCTGTGCCTATCTCTCTCCTTCTGGCTTATTTCACTCAGTCTAATAGATTCCATGTCCATCCACGTATAGGAGAATTTCATGACTTCATCTCTCCTGACAGTTGCATAATATTCCATTGTGTATATGTACCACAGTTCCTTTAGCCATTCATCTGTTGAAGGGCATCTTGGTTGTTTCCAGAGTCTGACTATTGTAAATAGCACAGCAATAAATAAAGATGTTAGAAACAGAAAAGAAGGCATTACTTTCCCCAACTTTAAGCAATGATCTTCTGAACTGACTGACTAGAAAGTGGTCCAAGACCCTGACTGATATCTGGGTTCCTGAGTTATAGCTTAGGTTCCTGTTATTGCTGTATTTTAAGCTGTATTTGGACGACTTTTGGAGAAAGGGTATAAATCACCAAGGACATCACAGATGAGGACTGTTTACAAAGTTGTTGCATCTGTTTTTTTTTTTTTTTTTAACTTGGTGGCCACACCTGGTAATGTTCAGGGGTTACTCTTGGCTCCGCACTCAGGAATTATTTCTGGAAATAACTCAAGGAACCATATGTGGTACTATGGATTGAATTAAACAACTTCAAACAAAGTAAGCCACCTAAACCACTGTACTACCCCCCCAACCCCAAGAGTTGGTGCACCTGAAGCAAATACACACTAAAGCCTACCAAGAACCAGCCATGTTTTAGGCACATGAGGTATAGCAGGCTTATGCAAGAGCTTTTCTACTTGAAGTGCATATTTTGATAGTGAAAGAGAAATGTTAAGATCTATGAATACAATTAATAAATAAGTAAATAACCTAGGTAAGTCATGGAAATGATGAGGAAATTATATATATATATATATATATATATATATATATATATATATATATATATATATAGACTAGTTAGGGAACCTCTCATAAACAGACATCAATATTGAACTTTGGTTCAGTTCGTCTCTAAAAGATGATATTATGAAGGTCTGTCTATGGCTATAAAGACCCCGGATGGAGCTTTTCTTGATAATTCAATGAACACAGTTCTAAGAAAAGATATACTAAGAAGAGGTGAGCTCAGAAAAACAACAGGGTCTCTGAACTCCTGGGGACTAGGATCATGCCCAGGCCTGAACTGGTAAATATGTGACTTGAGTTTGCTTAAAAAAGGACACTTTTGGCAGCTGTCACTACTTCCACAAATATAGCCACCATTTTTGAATTGAGCCAGCTCTATAGATTCGCTTTTTTCTCTGACAAAGATGCAAACCGAGGGGCTAGAGCTACAGCATAGCTGTAGAGTGTTTGCCTTCCACAAGGCCAACCCCTCACTGACTCCAGTTCAATTCCCAGCATCCCATATGGTTCCCGAGCCTGCCAGGAGTGACTTCTGAGTGCAGAGCCAAGAGTAACCCCTGAACACCGCTAAGTGTGACCCAAGCCCCCCGCAAATGTAAATTGAGCTGCGAAAGACTATGAGTACACTGGCCCACTTAGCGGAAAGATGGCCATATCAGGAGGAGAGGACAGCCAAGCCCCCTGCCCCACTACCTACTGCCTCCATCACTCAGAACCATCATTTTTCCGATGGCCCTGCCTCATCACTAACCCTCTACAATTATTTTTGGGGACAATAATCTGACCAATCTTTAGGTGTGCTGGATTTTGGGTTGCTATCACCAGGGCTCTTTGGAACAAGTGTGAACATCCTCTTCCCATATCATCCTTCTTCCAGGAGGTCTGGAAGCTGAGTACACACCCCTAAAAGTTGTATTGTTAGTAACAGTGCTTTGACTTTCTGCACAACTTTGTCTGTTACTGTCTTCTCTATAGGAACACTCCAATTTAACAGAATGGACGGCTAACGAGAACTCACTAAGTCTTTTGACATTGTATTAACGTCTTATTGTATTAAGATACAACAATTTCCAAAATTTGTTTGCTACTGTACATTTTCTTTTTTCTTTTTTTTTAAACATTTTTCTTCCATATTTTAAATTTTTTGTTTTTGGGCCATACCCTGTGGAGCTCAGGGATTACTCCTGGCTATTTCTCTGGCTTGGGGGGTCATATGGAAGGCCGAGGGATCGAACTGTTGTCCGTCCTAGGTCAGTCACGTGCAAGGCAAATGCTCTACCACTGCACCATCACTCTGGCCCCCATTTTTTATATTTTTAATTTTTCAATAACTTTACTTTGATTTATCTGAAAACAAATGTATTATGATAAACTAAGTCAACTATAAGATACATTTTCTTTCTTTTGTATTTTTATTATTATTTTAATTATTTTTCTATATTTTTTTTAAAGAAAGATTACTTATCTGGTAAGAAAAGGTGGAACTGATCCAAGAGTCAAGATTTTTATCCCTTCCCTTCTGTCAGACTATTATCAGAACTGAGAAAATATATTTATATTCTAAACTTTTATTCTAAGATGATCCAAAGAAGAATAAAGTGGCAGTGAAGCACTGTTACCAAGTATAAATCCCTTTACAGTGCCCCGTCAGTGCTTTTCTGATAAAAAAAACTTCTCATTTATACGAATGAATCATGTTAGACCTTTCAATATTTAGAAAATAGGGTCACTGTAACAACTGAATTCTTGTTGAAGGAATGATCTTTTACTACACCTCTCCTGGGTTGTGGTAGGATTGGTGCACAATGGTGGTCAGGGGCCAAGCAATGCTGGAGATCCAGCTGAGAGTACCATGGAGCTGGATAGAGGTGGATGGATGGAGGGATTTTTCATTGCCATCCCAGGCCACGTGGCTCCTCAATCCCCATTCAGCTGGCGGGTCCCAGGTTTAGGTGAACGGCGGAATCAGACTCATCCAGAGACAGGCATCAGGAAGCGTTAACTTTATTCATGCCCTATCCACCACATGTGTGGCCTCTATCCTAACCTTTCAAGCATTCAGCCATTCTTAGCTAGCCCTGCATCTTAACTCCTGTCAGCCATCTTCCTTTTGACCTCCATGCTGACAAAAGACCAAAAGATGCCAAAAAGGGCCCTCATCCCCTCTGGTCAAAACCTTATCTACCTTTTCCAAGACCCCTCCCAGGAATGGGCGGGGTCTTACAGGTAAGGTCAAGTTACCTAGGAAGAATGGATGGGGGATGAGGCTTCATATCCCCCTTCTCTGAAATATAAAAGGACCTTTTGTAATCCTGACTCTACTGTGTTCTATCTTTCCACAAAATTTGGGGGGAAAATCTGTCTCTTATTTTAGTTTCAGTTTCCACATGCCTATATCAGGGAACTTAGTGAAGAAGACATCACAGTATAGTGTTAAGATGAATAAATATCTTTGTTTTTCTTCTATGTCATATGTCAGTCAAACTGATCTACTCGTTCCATTCTCACCCAGCGTTGTTCTCCTCTATTTACACACTCAGGTATGACTCCATGTGGCCTTCTGCTCCATCCCCTTTCAACATCCAGAATTTTTCACTTCTTTTGCAAAGTTCAGATCATAGGTCACTTCTTTTAGGAAGATTCTTTGAGAGACTATTCACCTCTGTGAGAATTTTTATCTCTGGAATCTCAAAGCATTTGCATGATTGTAGGCTCTGGATTTATTTCCACCTAAGTTTGATTCTCAGCGACTAGCTCAGTGGCCTTGAGCCTGTGACTGATTTATTATCCTGGAAATACAGTCTGCTTGTCTGTAAGGTAAGAAGGATTATCAGATCATCATGGCCTTTTGTTGGGAAGATGAGCTCACGTATGTAAAGTCTTTGACACTGAAGGCTATACCATCAAATGGTAGCAGTGATGGATGGTGCAGCCATTTGCCAAATTATCTTATATTTCTGTGGATTCAGGATCCTCCAGGGCACAAACTAGCCTGCTTATTACAGTTTCCTTGGAGGTTTATTACACAGCTCACAAAACTAATGTTGCATGTCAGACACCTTCTATGGGTGGAGACATAGTTTTCTATTGTCACATTTCTGATTCTTGACACCAGAGGGTAGCAGGGTGTCCCTGTCCCGCCAATGGTCTATGTTAGTGGTGATGGTGGAGGGGTTAGGAGCTGTGTTCTTTGTGTTTGTTTGTTTTAATTGTGTTCATGCTCCTAAGTGTTGGGAAAATCTCAAAAGTACATCCACTGAGAACCAATCATTACAATTTTGGGGGAGAATGCCTCTTTGACTAAAGACATAGGAATTTCCCTCCCAGCTGATTAAATTAATCCAAATGAGCTTTTTCTTTTTCTTTTTTTTCTTTCCTTTCTCCTTCCTTCCTTCCTTCCTTGTTTCTTTCTTCTTTCTTTCTTTTCCTTCTTCTTTCTTTCTTTCTTTCTTTCTTTCTTTCTTTCTTTCTTTCTTTCTTTCTTTCTTTCTTTCTTTCTTTCTTTCTTTCTTTCTTTTTCTTCTTTCTTTCTTCTCTTTCTCTCTTCTTTCTCTTTTTCTTTCTCTTTCTTTCTATCTCTTTCTTTCTTTCCGTCCTTCCTTCTTTCTTTCCTTCCTTCCTTCCTTCTTTCTTCCTTCCTTCCTTTTTCTTTCTTCTTTCTTTTTCCTTCTCTCTTTATTTTTTCCTTCTTTCTCTTTCTTTCTTTCTTTCTTTCTTTCTTTCTTTCTTTCTTTCTTTCTTTCTTTCTTTCTTTCTTTCTTTCTTTCTTGCTTTCTTTCTTTCTTTCTTTCCTTCTTCCTTTCTTTTTCTTTCTTCTTTCTCTTTCTTTTTCCATCTCACTCTTTCTTTTTTCCTTCTTTGTTTCTCTTTCTTCTTTCTTTCTTTCTTTCTTTCTTTCTTTCTTTCTTTCTTTCTTTCTTTCTTTCTTTCTTTCTTTCTTTCTTTCTTTCTTTCTTTCTTTCTTTCTTTCTTTCTTTCTTTCTTTCTTTTTCGTTCTTCTTTCTTTCTTTCCTTTCTCCTTCCTTCCTTCCTTCCTTCCTTCCTTCCTTTCTTTCTTTCTCTCTCTTTCTTTCTTTCTTTCTTTCTTTCTTTCTTTCTTTCTTTCTTTCTTTCTTTCTTTCTTTCTTTCTTTCTATCTTTCTTTCTTTCTTTCTTTCTTTCTTTCTTTCTTTCTTTCTTTCTTTCTTTCTTTCTTTCTTTCTTTCTTTCTTTCTTTCTTTCTTTCTTTCTTTCTTTCTTTCTTTCTTTCTTTCTTTCTTTCTTTCTTTCTTTCTTTCCTTCCTTCCTTCCTTCTTTCTGAGCCTGCTTTTTCTAATAATATTTTTCAGCACTTATAATTTACACATTGTTATCGATAAGGCTTATACATAAAATATTGTAGTACCACACCCTCCACCAAAATGTCTGCTTCTCTACAACATTATTCCAGTGTCCCCTGAATCATTCGAAATCCCTGTCCCTTTGTGCCACACTGAGGTAAGTTTCCTTTTAAATACCATTTTGTTGATTCTTTGGACATTTGTTATTTTCTAATTTATCTCTTTATATCCCTTATATGAGAAAGATCCTTCTGTTTATGTCCCTCTTCCTAACTACCTTCACTCAGCATAATGCTTTCCATATTTATCTGTGTACTGGTATATTGTCTAAGGGTTTTTGTTGTTGTTGTTGTTTTGTTTTGGGGCCATACCCAACATTGCTTAGGGGTTACTCCTGGCTCTGTGCTCAGATATTGCTCCTGGCAGGCTTGGGGGATCATATCGAATAATGGAGATTGAATCCAGGTCCATCTCTGGTTCGCAGCATGCAAGGCAAACACCCTACTACTGTGCTATCTCTCCAACTACAGATTTTTTTCTTATAGCCAACTAATTTTTCATAGCGTATATGTGTGTGTTTGTGTGTGTATGTGTGTGTAAGATAATTTTGTTACCCAGTCATCTCTTCTTGAACACTTGGCTATTTTCTAGATTTTGACTATTACAAATAGTGCTACAATGAACATCAGAGTATACACACCTCTCCTTTTAGAATAGAGTTTAGGGCCCTTGGGGCACATGTCAGATGAAGAATTGTTGGCCACACTGAAGTTCAATTCTTAGTTTTTTGATGTGTCCATATTGTTTTCTAAAATGATTAGACTAGTTGACATTGTGACCAGCAGTGGATAATAATTTCTTTCCCCTCACACCTTTTATAACATTGACAATTTATATACACCTCTTTCTACTTTTCAAATTTTTAGGATTGACTGACTTTATTTTTTTTAAAAATTCTCTGAAAGCTTTTTGTGATAAAAGAAATAGGCCAATTAAAGACTGAACAAAAGTTGAGGCTTTTAAGGAAATCAAAGGTTGAAAATTTAAGACTAAAAAGTTTTTCACAAAAAATTTAACTTTAGAGGGGCCAAAGCGGTGGCGCAAGTGGTAAGGCATCTGCCTTGCATGCACAAGCCTAGGATGGACCACGATTCAATCCCTCGGCATCCCATACGGTCCTCCAAGCCAGGAGTAATTTCTGAGCACATATCCAGGAATAACCCCTGAGCATCACCGGGTGTGGCCCCAAACCTAAATAAACAAATAAATAAAATAAAAAGAATACGAAAATTTAAATTTAGATGATGTCAAAGAAAGGAAACATAGGAAACTACTGAATAAATTTGCCTTAACTACAATGGTAAAAACCCTGTGGTTGTCTATTAGAACCACCTCTTCCCAGTCTTCAATTAGTGCTTCCTGTTTCTTTACTGGTTTTCTGTCAAGTTAACTAATTACTAGTCAGTTACTCAAATCTCCGACTAATTTTTTCTGCTGATGTATTCTTTCAGGTCCTATATTAGTTACTTTACATGTCTTGAATAATCTCACAATATATGTGGACTTTCGAGGTACTATATAGTGTCAAGTATTTCTTCGATTATTGATTAATCACTATTATTGTACTTTTATTACTTTTTGAGTTTGAGTTAAGCATATGTTTATTTTAAACTTTTTATTTTATATATTATATTATATTGTGAAATTTTATGTTATAAGTATGTAATACAATTATATATTACATTATATAATTAATGTTATAAATATGGGATGTGATGATATATTTAACTTTTTATATTATATTCTAATATATATCATAATATAAATAATATATTATATTATATACATATTTTAACTTTCTTGCCCTTTGCCTATGATGGATTGGATTTTCAACTTTTATTTTGAATCGAATTTTAGATACATCTTATCCATTCTTTGTCTTTTACCTTCTCTTCTGTGTTTTTAAGTTTGCCTTTTGAAGAAATGTCTTTTTCTTAAGGAATTCCAACTTATTTTAATATCATTTGTCATCAGAATTTTTTTCAACTGGGACAACTGAGTCAACTTCTTTTGTCTTCCTCCAGGTGGTGCTGTGGATTCGGTGTTGGAATTCTACTGGGTTTCAATGGTGACCATTAGAAGGAGGAGGGCAATATCCACAGAAATCTCCAAAATAGTTTTTTTATTTGTTGTTGTTGTTGTCAATAAGTAGTGGAAGGGTAACAGCTGGCAGTGAGAGCTCCACACTACCTTTTTACCCTTTGGGGGCACTCCATTCCCTGTTCCTAACTGAAGTCAGACCAACTCTGAACTGCTACTGGATGTGGCATTCTTCCCTAGTGGAGGGGACTAAGGATGAGGTGGGATAATCTCAGCTGGTCCATGCATTGCAAACCTTAAAAACCAGAACTCAGAATTGCTTTGTATGTTTTCTTTTTGACTCAGAGACCAGAGTTTATATTGTGTGTATTTTCCACCTCAAATTAAAATTGAGCCATCACTTTAAATCTTGGTGTGTGTGTGTGTGTGTGTGTGTGTGTGTGTGTGTGTGTGTGTGTGTAGATATTTTCTTTTTGGGTGAGGTCTCTGTCCACTGATTGCAACTGCTCTTACAACTCCTACTGCATGCCTATTTCTCTTCAATACTTGATCCTACCAATCAGATTTTGCAAATCATACCCATTTGTGTATCTGGATGAATAAAAAGCAGATTGTGAAAAGGGAGAGAAGCATTTTATTTTATTTCTATGATTTCTAGTTGATTTCTGGTTGTGCTCTAGTGGTAAACTTTGCTTACCAGCACATCAGTTGGCCATTTTCTCTAGTTTTATTAATTTAAGTGAGAAAATGACTTTTTATTTTTTTTAATTTTTTTTCTTTTATTAATTATGACAACAAAGATGCAAAGAGAGAGGACAGGGTAAAGTTACAGTGGAAGCCCAATCACCCATAAGCAGAATTCTCGGTAGTCCCATCGATGATATCCCAGCCTTGATCTTTCAACCAAAGAAAATTAAGAAAAACAAAACTGAACCCATGTACAATACAATTAATTTGTCCCTCAAATCCCCAGTTGTATTACATACTATTTCTTAGCAGCACACAATATAATCCAAAGAGATTAGCCTATGATTGAACTATGTCATGGAAATTGCTGGTCTTGTTCCTATGGCCTCCAGATGCACCAATAACGCTTCATGGCATTGATCCTTCTTTGCATAGACACATTAAAATAGGAAAACACTATACCTACAGATAAGTTCTTATCAAATAAATCTCAGTACAATGTACCTTACACCCTGAACATTGATAGAATGACCTGGCACAGGCTTCAGAGGAATGGGCATCCTCCATTCACGCCAGAACCAGGCAAGCTATCTACGAAATATCCAAGGTCTTTTATAGCAACAGCTGGAAGCAGTCCTCTACCAGGAAAGACACTACCAAGGGTCTGACATCGACCTCCTAAAAAGAGACTTCCGATTACACTGAGAAGACTTGACAACAACAATAACCTGCTCTACAGGACATGGTTCTCTCTAGTGCCCCTTAAGTGTGAGATGAAACGAGAGGATGCTCTGCACCATCCTGACTGCAATATGGGATATGCAGACTCCAGGACCTTTAATACAGAAGCATGATACCAACAACAGAGACTATGTGAGGAATGAAGGTGTATTGCCACTACAGACGATGACTTGAATTGGACAAACTAGTTTGCCTGGAGCCTAGAGTCAGTCCTGTGCCAGGAAACTTCAGGGGTAGGGTCTCCTTGTATTTAGACCATAATTTTTCTTTCCATGTCTCTTATATTTTGGTGGGCCTATGCAAACAAATGCCACTCTAACACCATTTATTACTACTTTCCCTTGACTCCAATCCTTAAGAAAAACAACCCACTAAAACTTTTGAGGTTAACTTAAACTAGTAAGCATGTGCATGGAACAAGATAAATGTACTTTGCCCTCAATGTTTAAGGAGTTACATAAGTCTAATCTCTTTGGATTATATTGTGTGCTGCTAAGAAATAGTATGTAATACAACTGGGGATTTGAGGGACAAATTAATTGTATTGTACATGGGTTCAGTTTTGTTTTTCTTAATTTTCTTTGGTTGAAAGATCAAGGCTGGGATATCATCGATGGGACTACCGAGAATTCTGCTTATGGGTGATTGGGCTTCCACTGTAACTTTACCCTGTCCTCTCTCTTTGCATCTTTGTTGTCATAATTAATAAAAGAAAAAAAAATAAAAAAAAATAAAAAGTCATTTTCTCACTTAAATTAATTTTAATCTAGTTTTATCTGTCCATTTAATTGTAGAAACATATGATTTGTCATATAGATTTTTCATGGTGCAGAAATTTTCTGATAGTATTTTCACAGCATCATTCATCACAACCTGGGCTTTGTGATGCTTTTAATTTAATTTATTGGCATTGTGACACTTATTCAGATGATTTTCCTTGATCAAATGATTTCTCTGTGTCCATAGATGCAAAAACTCTATAGGACCCCAAGTGTGGCCCTCTCAAGCAACCCTTAGCTAGTGACTTAATTTCATTAAGTCTAGAATACTAGGGGCCAGAGCAGTGGTACAAGTGATAGTGCATGCAGCTAACCTAGGATGAAACTTAGTCTCCCAAGACAGGAGACATTTCTGAATGCAGAGCCAGGGGCAACCCCTGAGCATCACCGAGTGTGGCCCAAAAACAAACCAAAAAAAAAAAAAAAGGATAGAATACTAGCTCTCTTGCCTGTGGTCAATAGATTTTTTTTTGTTTTGTTTCTTTTGTTTTGTTTTGGGGTCACACCTGGCAGCGCTCAAGGGTTACTCCTGGTTCTAAGCTCAGAAATCACTCCTGACAGGTTCAGGGGACCATATAGGATGCTGGGATTTGAACCACCGACCTTCTGCATGCAAAGCAAACACCCTACCTCCATGCTATCTCTCTGGTCCATGTGGTCAATAGTCTTATTTTTGTTTGTTTGGGGACCATACCTGGCAGTGATTTGGATTATTCTTGTTTTTTTTTTGTTCAGGTAGCATTGTTGGCAGGGCTCATATAGCATGTCAAAATCAAACCCAAGTCAGCTATTTGCAAGGTAGATGTTCTACTGGCTGATTGTTTTCTCCAGCCATGGGCCAATAAAGCTTTGGGCTTTCTTTTACACTCAAGAGTTTTCCTTCAGATCGAGCTAAACCTATTCTCTATATTCTTTGCGTGAAACCACTATCTGCTTGATTTCTTTTTTCTGCTTCTCCCACTCTTTTCCTAGTTTAACTCGAAGCAATATCTTAAATAAGCCACTATTAACATATGAATAGTGATGTTAATATAATATTAAGAATCATTTAATTATTTATTGTTATTTAATTATCTTAATATATAATCTGGTATTTAGATATCAGATATCAGAACTAGAGAATAGGAACACCAGCCATGGACATACAAGGCAGGATTCTGGTGGCAATTTGATGTTCTCTCAGTCAATGATCAGTCACTGATCTGAAGAAAATAAAAACCATTTCACTAACGGAACCTAAATGTCAATAGTTTTTAGTATGATTTATTGCATTACAGAAAACCGATACAGAAATTCCTAAATCTGAAAAGTAAAAACTCTTGCATACATTTAAAGAAAGTAAGAGTAAAACCAGACTTATGAAACTACTCAAACAAGAAGTTAAATATTAAAAGTACTTAAAGGATAAACTTAGAATCATATAGAAATAATAATTAGATTTATAAAAATAAATAATACATATCTATATAAATAACTTAGATAAAATTAGATTTATATATCTATATGTACACATATAATGATATATTATCCTTCGTAGTTGGGTAAAATAAAGGTTTTATCAGGTAAGAAATATTCTGCATTGAAAATTATGCAGTTCTGTCCTGCAAGAAATGTTTAAAGGAGTGTTAAAAGAATAAAATGATACAGATACAAAACTTAGTTCACATAAAAAATCACATCAGAGAAAAATTTAGGCAATGAAAATATCTACTGTCCTTATTTTCAATGGATCTAATGGAATACTATTCAAAATAACAAAAAATAAGCAAAACAATAAACAACAACAAAAGCAATGTACTGGGTGATTGTGGCATATAGATAAGTGATATGAATTGTAGAAATTTTAGAAAGAATAGGAGAGAATGCTCTGCTATAAGTATTCTCTATTACTTATAAATAGAATAAAATTATGTGAAATGAATTAATTCAATGGTAAATGTAATTTTTATAATAATTAGTTTATTTAAGCACATGGGTACAAAATCATTCATGGTTGAGTTTCAGTCAAATTGTGTGTATGCCACCCTTCATTAATGCACATTTTCCTTCACCAGAGCCCCCAATATTTTTCTCCTCCCCCTGCCTGCTTCTAGACAGACATTTCTCTCTTTCGCTCTCTTTCTCTTTCTCTCTCTCTCATTCTCCCTGTCTCTCTTATATTTTCTCCCATTTTTTGACACTGTAGTTTGCACTGTTATTAATGAAGAGGGTATCATGTATATCACTTTATCCCCTTCAGCACTCCATTTTTGTCTAGAGTTATCAGTTCCAACTACCATTGTCCTAGTGGAGCTTGTCTACCCTAACTGCTATACTGGCTCTTTGTCACAAGTTTCCTGTCATGAACTGGTCTTCTTGACACTCATCTTTATTGTCCCTGGATATTTTTACCATACAGTTCTTACGTCCTGCAAATTACTGAGATTATTTAATGGCTATTCCCTTTCCACATCATTAATTATAATGGAGATACAAATCCAAACAACAATGAGATATCATCTCACACCACAGAGACTGGCATGTATCAGAAAGAACAAGAACAGCCAGTGCTGGCATGAATGCAGGGAGAAAGGGCCTCTCATTCACTGCTGGTGAGAAGGTAGACTGGTTCAGCCGTTTTTGAAAACAATATGGTTATTCTTCAAAAAATGAGAAATTGAGCTTCTCTTTAATCCAGCAATACTACTCCGAAGGATATACCCTAAGAAACCCAAAAACACCATGCAGAAAATTCTTTGCATTCCTATTTTCTTTTTTTTTTTTAACCAATTATATTTTATTATTAGAATGATCTTATAATGTCAATGCCAATGCTAATAAAATATATGTAATAGGTTGAATTCCTAAAAGGAAAGATTAGTTGTACTTAAAGTTCCCCACATTTCAAAGCAAGCCATTATAAAAGGAAGTCCTTGATTGTGTGGAATTTTAATCTTGAGTTGCTTAAGGTAAGGCAAGGAAAAGGCCCCTTATTGGTAGAGCAGGAGAGACTGAGATGGGTGCTAATGCCTTTACTTCCCTGCAGGGCGGTCAAGGTTTGGGTTGTTTAGTCTTCAGGATTTAATAATCAAAACAAAAGCATAATTGTAGTTTCATTTAAAGGCGATATTTTCCTTTTGGGGACTGTACTAATGTAAAAGAAAGAAACTTAGTTGTGTCTATTAAGGTTTTTGTTACCATGTTAAGACTAACTCTGAGTCCTTTTCTGTTTAAACTCCATAGGTTGTTGATTTGGGGTCACACTTGGCAGTGTTTGGGGGTTGCTCCTGATACTGCTAGTGGGACCAGGCAATGTCAGGATTGAACCTGGAATTCCTGTGCATAAAGCAATGTACTACATCCTATTCAGCCACCTTTGCGGCCTCTTGTGTGAACTTTGAGCTGCTTTGTTCTGCTTCTGGGCTATTAGCAGTGACAAAGGCCAAATATTTATAGTAGCCAGAATCTGGAAACAACTCATGTCTGAAAATAAAGAGTAGCTAAAGAAACTGTGATATATCTACACAACGGAATACTATGAAGCTGTTAGGAAAATTGTCTTAAAATTTGCTTATACATGGGTGGATATGGAGATTATTATGGAGAGTGAAATTAGTCACTCAGGGATTGATATGGAATAATTAGTGGGAAATGTAATGTTTTAAAAGTTTTGGGGTCATACCTGGTGATGTTTAGTGCTTCAAGTTTCGTGCTCAGGGATCATTTCTGGTAATGCTTGGGGACTCTATAATGAATGTGCTGGGATTGGAAACTGGGTCAAAATGTCTGAGGCAAGCATATTACCTACCTTCTCTATATTATTTTTCTAGTCCTGATTAATGTAATTTTAAACTCTAGGTCAACCACAAAAATAACTTTTAAATCAGTTGGAACTTTATTAAAGAATTTAAAATAAAACTATAAAAATGATCAATAAAATAAAAGACAGAAAAAGAAAAAATAAATAAAGTAACAAATAAATATAAACATGAAAAATTAGCCAACTATACTTATAATCCAATATAGTCAAATTTGCTTATTATTTGATAGTTACATAATTACTGGTCAAAAGAGCAATGAAATTATGTGACCTATCTGTTAGAATGGATATTTTAAAATGCCCATTTTATAACTCTGCAACTTCTTTGTCTAGAGTGGTTCTTGGAAATATAGGTTGGATGTCCAAATTTTGCATTTCAGTGCTCTATCATATTAGACTCATTATGACAAGGTTTTGACAAAATACTTCAATTTATTCATTTCCTTTGGACTCCAGCTGCTACTACAATCTAATGCTTATGGCCACAGAGACCACTCGATTAAGCAACTCCACACCATAGACTTTTGATACAGGTCCCATTCATTGAGTATGTTTTTGAAAATTATTATGATCTTTTTTTAATTCAAGCTGTTTTACTATTATATCATAATGCCCATGCTGTCAGTTTCCTTTTGGGGAAAGAACCTCAACGCACAAGATACAATAGAAGATATTACATGAGATAAACCCCTTTTATAGTGCTCACTACCATATTGCTTAGTAGTCTAGATGTAAAAATTATGTGTATCCTAAAATGCTTCGTGCACTATCTAACCCAGAAAGCTTTATTTAGCAGTTTACCCCCACCATTGGTGAAGTGCCTAGAAATGGAAGAACTTTTTCCCCAATGTGCCGGTCCCATTTTTTTTTAAGCTCTCTGACCCATCTCATAAGGGTCAGGTCACCAACTACAACCTAGAAATAGATCTCTAATGCCTATCTATCAGTGTATGTGGTGGACTCTTCTATGCTCGTCTAATTTGTATTGTATATAGTTCCTGCGTATATTGTATATAGCCCATGTTATATATTATCCCTCCTCCCCACCCCGTTCACCACTTACAAAACCCCTTCTATCCTCTCACCCTTTTAATCCTGATTCGTTCTCTCTCCCTATTTAACCCTCTTCACCCTCAGTTCTTAACTCCCCAGGAACCAGGATCTTCCCTCTGCCCCAGCAAGCTGCCACCAGCTCCAAAAGCAAAAGGATACCCTCTCTTCCCCCTCCCCATCTCTTGCCCCAGCAAGAAGCTGCAACCGCCACTCCTGCTGACTCAGGAGACCCTTTTTCCCACCTCCCCTGAATGTGGACTGTAGCTTGCTACAGGATCCAGAGCAGGAGGAACCCCCAACTCGAGGACACTATCTGATCCGATTGCTGGAAACCATTTTTCAGACTCTACAAGACCACGGTGCAGGGTGAAACTGTGCCCTGGATCTTATCCTCCCCTCAGAATATCTCAAAAGACTTAATGAAGATATCTATATTTTCTTTGTATGTTTCTGTAGATGCATTTCCTTAATAGTTATAACTCACTGTTTATTTCCATATGTAGAGATAGCTTCTCCATTCCTTTTTTATGTTGTTTGTTTTTTGCTTGTTTGGTTCTGCTTAGGAAATTTAGTAATATATATATATATATATATATATATATATATATATATATATATATATATATATATATAATTTTGCTTGGGATAAGAACTCAGGTCAAAACCTGGACACAGAGACTGTATAACTTGTTTTTACCCACAAATGCACCAATTATATAATATGGCAACATTCCTTTTTTGCATAGGCACACTAAAATGGGGAAATTTTATGTATAGGAAGAAGTCCTTATCTAATACGAATAAGAATCCATAAATTTTATAATACTGGGGTACCTTCCATCCTGAACATTTGTCATGGGGACTTGACTTACACCTTATGTAATCAGACATTGACTGTTCAACCTTAACTCCAGATCCCAACTTTAGAACTGGCACAGTTGCCTACACCAGCCCCAGAAAATAAACTCCCTTCTTAGAAAGCCCTAATACTGCTCTGGCACCAAGTTGCCCCGGGATACCTGGGGTACTTTCATCTGACACCTAAATGATGAGGAAAGAGCAAAAACTTGATCTGAGGTCAGGTTGCCCTACCTCACCACCTAATGATGAGATGAAATCAGAAGTCTCTGTCCTAGCATCTGCGCAAAAATCAAGATCGCTAATTATAGAAGACTGACTATGACAACCATGACTGAGCAGAACTTTTCCTGGGACCACAAATAAAGACTTTGGGGTTTGACAATTAACATGCCAGGAGCCTGTAGTTGATCTTATGATAGTATGCTTCATGGGTAGAGACACCCAGTATTTCTTGGGCCAAGAGAATTTCCTTTCTAATTTTCCCAATGTTTACTGAACCTATACAAAAAAAAAAGGCAAAACAAAAATCTTGCAATGCATGCCCCATTTCCCCCCTTGTTTCTTCTATTAATTTTATATATAGCTTCTAGATAGGGGTTCCCGCCTTTTTTTTTTTAACAGAACCATAGAATATGAATCATCTTGTTCTGCCTGATATTTCTATGTAGTCTTACAAATTGAGAAAAGAAAAAAATGTGAATGGGACCCAGGGGCCAAGTTGTCTCAGGAGCATTGAGTGGAAATAAAAAAAAAATGGTCAGATCTAAATACCCAAGCCAAAGTCAATGACAACTACAACCAGCAATACACAAAATGGACCTGTTATACTAGCAGTCCAGCAGACTAAGGGTAGAGCTATGGGAAGCATGCTGAGAACTATGGTAGAGGGAGGTCAATGTTGGTGATGGGAACGACCCTATTCACTGTCACTATGTGCCTGAGATACAACTGTGAAGACTTGAAATTCACATTTTTCTCAATAAAAAAATTAAAAAAAAAACAGGCAACAGGCAGGCTCCTCCTGTAATATTTACAAAGAGTTGTCCTTTGTTTAGTTGGCATATATTCATAAATTGCTAACACAAGGAGAAAATGTCTATAGGTTGTAAAGCCAAATAAAAATTGTTCAGGCCTAAATAAATACCCATTTTGTAAAAATACTTATGTTTAACATTTTTCATTTTAATAAAATACTTATTTTATAAAAACAGAACATCAAAATACAGTAGAGAAGTAGCTGTAAAACTGTACATCAAAATAATTATTAACATTTATTTAAAACTGTAATTTATTAAAGTCAAAAACTAACAAGTATTACAAAGATGTATATAAAGGGGACTTTTGACTCTGTTGGTAGAAATGTAAATTGGCTAAGATTTTATAGAAAAAACTATCAAGGTTTCTCTAAAGATAGTAAAAATAAAACTATTATAAAATCTTGCTACCCAGTTTCTATATGTATACACAAATATAATAAAATAATACTTGACAATGAAGACTAGTTAACTCATATTCATCATGACATTAATCATAATGGCTAAGATATGGAAACAACCTAAATAAAAATGAATGAATGAATTATGTGATATAAAATAATACATAACAAATAAAGTATTTTCTCTTAAATATAAGGAAATTAATCATTGCAAAATGAAATAGTGAAAATTAAAATGGTGGTTATTGGAGGCTTATGCATAGCAACAAAGTAGATATTTTTTTTTATATTTTTTTTATTTTGATCGTAGTGGCTTACATATTGTTGACAATGATATTTTAGGTACATATTTACATAAAATCAGGGGGGATTCCCATCACCAAATTGTCTTCCCTACACCTATGTTTTTGTCCTACCACCTATATCCTCTTCCCTCACCCCCAGGGTAGCTAGGATATGTGGTCTCCTCTGTATCTAGCCTACTGCATAGTAGTCTTGCGCCTGTTTGGTCCTGGTGTCTCCCTTGTTTCCCCCTCTAATTGGAGGGGCAGGACTAGCTAGTTCAAGTTACGTGGTTTTGTTTGAAGGAGAGAAAAGTAATAAACTGGGGTAAAAGTCTAATACGCCGAAAATAAGCGGAATTCTTCCAGAGGCTCTCAACATCGGTTTGAGAAATGAAGGAGAGAAAAAAGGTGAAACATTCCACCAGTACAAAAAGAAGTGTCAAATATCCCGTGAGAACTCCAACAATAAACACAAGCACCAAAAAAAAAAAAAAACCACAAAAACAAACACAAAACAAAACAAGCAAACAAACAAACAAAAAAATGCCATGGTCTTGATATAGGAAACATGGCATAGCATACAAAGGAAGAACAGAAAGGAAGAGAAAGAATAAGTATAACTGGGGACAACTTCAATTATCACACCCAAACAGAGAAATTGACCAAAAAATAGATAGGTAAATAAAAATAGTAATAATAAATGAAAATAAAATAATATATATAAAAAAAATAAATAATGTTTTGTGCTTTTTGTTTTTTTCCCTCCTGCCCAGGCACAGTAAATATTGGGGTCATTCGAAAAGGAATTCACTTGGCCTAAGAGATATGGGGTTTCTCCGCCCTTGGAGTGTATTGTCATGGGATCAACTATAGACTCTGTTCAGGATCATTTACTCTCCCGGTGGTGCTTTTGTGGTGTTTGTAAGACCTCTGCTCTGTCCTGGGTGATACTATCAGGCCTCTGTGTCTAGGGATCTCAGTATCTGCACAGATCCTGCGGTGGGAGTTATGATGAAGTCAGTCTTTGTGGTTCTAGAAGTTCTGTTCCATCAGTGTCATTTTAATTCATCTTCTGTGGTTGGTGATCTTGGTCTTTGCACTGAAGCTAGGATGGCACCTAGGACAGTGTCTTTCTTTGTGCTTCCAGAAGCCCCATTCCGTTACACTGGTCTCTGCCAGACCTTTGAAACTGGGGATCATGTTCATTGTGCAGATCGTAGTTCAAACCCTAGGTTAGGGCTTTTTTATTGGTCCCCGGCTGTATACAGTCTGTTCATGGTTCTAGCAGCAGTCATCTGTAACTCAAAATCTTGGCTTTTGGGCCTTCCAAAGGGTGACAAGTCTTCTGCTTTTGTCTTGTCATTAGCTAGAAAGGTAGGATAACCTTCACTTAGGTCAAGTTGTTCCCATTTTCTTCGTTGTCAGGATGTCATATTAGAGCTGGCATTTGTTGGTGACCTCGCAGTATTGCAGCTGTCCCGGATGGGATTTGTTTCCTGTAGCAGTTGTGAAGAACTGTGCCGTTCCTGTGTCTGGGATCCAGGGTTCAATGCTGGATTGATGGTATCTAAACACCTGAGGTCTAAGTTAATTCCACATGACATATTTTCAAGGTAGGAGATATCCCTCTCTTGTAAACAACTATGAGTTCCTATCTCTAATAGATAAGAGCTCTCTTTTTTTAATGTATATATATATATATATATATATATATATATATATGTAAGAATTCCCCTTTATTTTAGTGTGCCTTTGCAGGGGGAAATGGTGCTACCTTATATTGTTGGTGCATTTGGGGGTTGTCAAAAGGGGAAAACAGAAACAGGTTACATACCCCAAAAAAGATGAAAAAATAATAAATAGAAAAAAAAATAGGTAACAAAAATGTATGTGCTTACATATGTATATGTAGGCCAGATTTTTTTAAAATGAGGTAGCAAAGTATTTAAAGGGCCAAAGTGATGCATATGACTATCTTACATTTGGGGAAAAGCAGGTAAAGAGGTGGTGTGATACAGTTCTTATGCTTATGTTGGAAATACAGGTTTTCCCATTGTCTTTTGGGTTTTTCTTGTGGTGTGTGGGTCCCCAGGCATCTTTCCATCCCATCCCCAGATCTTCTTCAGAGTGGCAAAAGATTTGTGGCAGGGAGGTCCTGGAAGGGTTCTTGCATTGAGGGTACTTTTAGACCTAAGTCCGGTTTCAGGTAACAGTCCACGTTAGGGGGAGTTGGTGGGGAGGGCTGCGCAGCATGGATCCGCAGGGGAGTTGGCTGCCTTTTCTTGCAGGAGACGAGGTGTGGGTTTGACTGGGTGTCCTCTCGACTGGGTGCTGGGTAGTGGTTCGTTGGGGTAGGAGGTCAATCTTGATGCCTAATAGATTAAGGACTGAGGGTGGAGAGTTTTAATATGGCGGGAGGTCTGTATGGGATTGAGGGGTGAAGGGATAGTTGGATTTCCAAAGGGGGAAAAGGGGAAGGTATATGGAAGGGGTAGGAAGGGAGAAAAGAGAAAATACTTTAGAAAGAAAGGGAGAAGAGAAAAGGAAAAAAGTAAAGAGAAGAGTAGAAAAGAGAGAGAAAAAGAAAAAAAAAGAAGAGAAAAAAAAGAAGATAAAAAATAAAAAAGAAAGTCGTGAGAAGAGAGGAGAGAATAGCAGGGGAATGCTAGTTTGCTTGAATGTGTTCACAGAATAGAGCGTGTAGTTTAAGTCTCTACATCTCAGTTACTGCTTCGGTGGTCTGACTGGTCACGTGCTTCAGTTCCTAAAAGAAGGTGTAACCTAGAGATAAAGTGTATGTTAAAGAGTTTTCTCGGGGCCATCTCATAGTGCTAGCTAGGTATGGTATCTCGTGTGGTATCCCGCGCTGCCATCTTAGTTTATCCGCCATTTGTATTCAAGGATGCCTGTGGATATAAAAGCTGAGAGGTTATTTTAAATATTATAAGATAAAGACATTAAAATGTAGTGTTATGGGATGATTCCATTGCAGACAGTGATTTCCCGTGGTGTTCTTTACCTGTGCTCCTGAATACTATCTCTAAGTGATTGTTGTGGGCCTTTGTCGTGGAAGGTTGATTACATACCTGTTCTCTCTACGGTGCAGTTTCTGGTGTTGCTGCTTTCTTTGTGGAATAATGTGTAGTCAAGAGTTTGCGTTGTTCCTTTTTCAAGTGCTTTGGGGACTGCTCCTGAGTATATGTTGACTATTGCAGTGTTTAGAGTTTCTACCCTGTTAAACCATGTTATTTGATTGTTGAGTATCAGTTGTGTATAAGATGTGTGTTCTGGGTGCTTCAGAATAGTGCTACCATTCTGTGTTTCTCTTTTGTCTTCTGACTTACTTTGTTTAATATAATATGATCTAGGTCCATCCATGTTGCTGCAAAGTCTGTGATTGTATCATTTCTGACTGCCATGTAATATTCCATTGTGTATATATACCACATCTTAATGATCCATTCATCTGTTGTTGGACATCGAGGTTGGTTCCAAGACTTGGCTATTACACTGAGTGCTGCGATAAATAGTGGGGTGCACATATATTTTGGAATGAATGTCCTTCCCACTTGGGGGTATATACCTAGGAGAGCAATTGCTGGGTCAAATGGCAGCTCAATTCTGAGTTCTTTGAGTACTCTCCAGACTGTTCTCCATAGGTGTTGGACAAGGGGGCATTCCCACCAGCAGTGTATGAGAGTTCCTTTCATACCGCATCCCCGCCAACAGAGATTGTTCCCATTATTTTTAATGTGAGCCATCCTCACTGGTGTCAGGTGGTATCTCATTGTTGTCTTGATTTGGATCTCTCTGATGATGAGTGAAGGTGAGCATGTTTTCATGTGTTTGTTGGCCATCCTTTTGTCTTCCTCAGAGAAGTGTCTATTCATTTCATCTCCCCATTTTTTTATGGCTTTATTTGGTTTTGGGGGGCTCAGCTTTCTGAGTGCTTTGTATGTTCTAGATATCAGCCCTTTATCTGATATGTCGAGTGAAAAGATTTTTTCCCATTCTGTTAACTGTCTTCTTGCGTTAAGTAGGGTTTCTTTCGCCATGCAGAAGCTTTTTAGTTTGATGTAGTCCCATTTGTTTATGTTTGTTGCTAAAGTTCTTGCCAATGGTGCTCCATTCTCGAAGACCTTTTTGATATATAGGTCTTCGAGTGTTCTGCCTATTTTATTCTCAATAAACTTTATAGATTCGGGTCTGATTTCAAGGTCTTTGATCCATTTTGAGTTGACTTTTGTATAAGGGGTGAGGTATGGGTTGATTTTCACTTTTGTACATGTGGTTTTCCAGTTGTACCAACACCATTTGTTGAATAGACTTTCTTTGTTCCATTTCAGGTTCTTGCCTCTTTTATCAAATATTAGTTGGCTGTATATCTGGGGGTTTATGTCAGGGAATTCTGTTCTGACCCACTGGTCTGAGGTCCTGTCTCTGTTCCAGTACCATGCTGTTTTGATTACTATGGCTTTATAGTATAGTTTCAAGTTAGGTAAGGAGATGCCACCCAGCTTCTTGTTTTTCAGTATTTGTTTGGCTATCCTGGGTCTTTTGTGGTTCCAGATGAATTTTGTGATTGATTGTTCTATTTCTTTAAAGAATGGTGTCTGGATTTGGATAGGGATTGCATTAAATCTATATAGAAGTTTGGGTAGGATAGTCATTTTGACTATGTTAATTCTACCTATCCATGAGCATGGGATGTTCTTCCATTTCTTTAGATCTTCTTTAATTGATATTTTTTTTTAAAAGAAAAAGGAATGATGATTGTCATGGGGACTGGAAGAAGAGAATTAAGGGAAGTCACTATTTAATGGATATTGTTTCATTATAAATTAATGGGAAGGTGCTTGCCTACATGCAGCTGACCCAATTCAGTCCCTAGTATTTCATATGGCACCCTCTAAAATCTAAAATCTGCCACCAAGTAAAATAACTTTGATAAAAAAAGAAAAGAGTCAGGGCCGGAGTGATGGCACAGCAGTAGGGCGTTTGACTTGCATCCAACTGACCAAGGACGGACCATGGTTCGATCCCCGGGGTCCCATATGGTCCCCCAAACCAGAAGTAATTTCTGAGTGCATAGCCAGGAGTAACCTCTGAGCCTCTCTGGTTGTGCCCCTCCCCAAATAAAGAAAAGATAAGAGTCCTGAATATTGATGGTGGCAGGCTGACCAACAATATGGAAGTTCTTATATTTCATAATGCTTTCTATTGTGTGTACTTTATAATAAAATGAAAAATGTCATTACATTATAATCTACGTTATTCAATTAGTATTTATGATTTCCCACTGATATGAGTATTAACTTGGTAAATGGAAAGTGTTTCTTTTCCTGTACAGAAACTTCCAGGGCTACTTCACGTTTAATGATGGAGAACTTATGCTTCACTGGCTAGCTATGGTCTTTGCACTGTCCCTTTCAAAGAACAGATCACACAGATATAGAATGAGAATGGAGAATGACAAAAGTTTTATAGTAGAGAAGCCTAACAGACCATTTCAGACACATAAGCAAAATGATACGTAGTGTTGATCATGCTACTTCTCCCCAAACCCCACAAATCCAATTTAATCATAAGAAAAAATATGTGATAAATTGAGGGATATACTGAAAAATTAATACCTGGCCAGGACCTCTCAAGACCACCAAGTAAATCAAATCAAAGGGAGTACACAAATCTGTAGTAAAAAAGAGGAACCCAAGATTAATACATACCCCAAATAAAATTCTGGAATAAAGTAGACATTAGATATTCATGATCAATTACCACTTTCTTGGTTTTATCTAATACCTTTTTGTTCCATTTCTCTAAGGAAAGTCTATTATTTTTTTGGTTTTTGGGTCACACCTAGCAGCGCTCAGGGATTACTTCTGGCTCTATGCTCAGAAATAGCTCCTGGCAGACTCAGGGGACCATATGGGATGCCGAAATTCGAACCACCGCCCTTCTGCAATGCCCTACCTCCATGCTATCTTTCCAGTCTAAAAAAACTATTATTAAGATTAAAAATCAAAATTAAGACTTAAAACATTTGTACCACCTGTTAGTAATTCTGATGAACAATCCCTCTGTGCTGAATCTTCTTTCTTAATCTGCCTCACCCAGACTTCCTCTTAACTGTCATATTTGGAGGTCTTGATCTTGGGTTTTCTTGCACTGAGTAATGAGAGTTGCTGTAGTTCAAGAGTGATGTAGTTAGTCAGAATTTGAAGATTTCCTCTATGTTGTGAGTGGATGTGGGGAGCATAAGGACTGAGAAAAGGAGTTAAAGTTATGGGGCTGAATAGATATCACTGTAGTAGTGTTTGCCTTGCACATGGCTGAGACCTGAAAGAAGGATCTGGGTTTGATTTCTGGTATCACATATGATCACCTGAGCCTGCCAGGAGTGATTTCTGAGCACAGTGTCAGGAGTAACCTCTGAGCACCACTGGGAGTGACCCACCCCCCAAAAGTCATTGTCTTTAAGTGAGGGTGAGAGATGATGGCATTCTGAAGTTTGTGTTGTTGTTAAGAATATGGAAGGCTTGACTTGGTTATCGAAGTGATATAGAAGTAGACAAAATTGAGAAATAATGATCATATTTCTGGCATAGGTAAATGCACAAATGGTGACAACATTATCTAAAATCTAAAATATGGGGCTGGAGAGATAGCACTAGGGCATTTGCCTTGCATGTGTCCAACCCAGGACAGACATGGGTTTGATTCCTGCATCCATATGGACCCCGAGACTGCCTGGAGCAATTTCTGAGCACAGAGTCAGGAGTACGCCCTGAGTGCCACTGGGTGTATACCCCAAACAACAACAAATTTAAAATATTTACCAAAGAAACATAGTGAGTACTGGTAGAGAGCTGGAGGAATTCTAAGTTCCTTCATACTCACTGAGTTAAGTGCTTATTCAAGTCTCAAGCGAGAGGATCTCTGTCATAGTCTCAGTCTGTAACAAAATTAGCTTGAGACAATCTACCTGAGATGAGGCAATTAAATAGTTAAAGGCAAATGATTCCCAAAAAGAGCTTATATCAGGGAGAGTAATAGTTGTAGTGATTTTATCCCTGTATTCTCCAGCCTCGTTAAGATATTTTTACTTCCATTTCCCCACTCAACCTTTACTTTTTAGTGACATTGTTGTCATTTTATTTATCAGAGGATAATCCCAGGAAACTTGAATCCTTACTCAGTTCTGTTTCTGTTGCTTTCTGTCCTAAAATATTCATTAATATATAGAGAGTCAAGGCTGGCGTGGTGGCACATGCATGTTCCTGACCCAGGATGGACCTTGGTTCGAGTCCCTGGTGTCCCACATGATCCCCTGAGCCAGGAGCAAATTCTGAGTGCATAGCCAAGAGTAACTAACCCCTCTGTGACACCGGGTGTAGCCAAAAACCAATACATATATACTTATATATAAATATATGCATCTATTTACATATATATGCAGTCTACAGACACTTGGAAATCATGAGAACAATATACAGAGAAAAATCTAAGGAAACAGAAACCCAGACACAGTATCACTCCCTCTTAGTCCCCTTGACCATGGTTCATGTTAGATTCAACCTATAGTGCTGATCTGATACACAAAACCTCCTTCTCCCGGTAGAAAAATGTTCCCCTCTTCATGACTAGAAAATGGTGCTTTCATGTTCATGACTAAAATTGTTTATTTTTTCCTTCTGAAAGCTACTAAATGTATGGAGTATCTTTGATAGAAAGTTTTAAAAGGGGAAACAGTGTCTCCAACCTTTAGGAACTGACCGAGAGGGTCTGTTTCAACTATAGAGGGATACCAACTCATATTCATATATGGTGAAAAGCAGAGGAGAAAAAGGCAAAAAGAAACGGGATTTCTACTTTCCAGATTTATTCAGCATCATTGTACACTCACAGATGAAACTTTAATGAGGAATAAGATAAGTTATAACATAAGTTATAGTTAACTCTCTTTGGGTAGAAGATCTGAGCACCTGAGGGTGATGGGTTCATTAGGGATTTGCATTGGGCGAGAATCCATTATCCCCATCAAGAAGATATGAATAAGGACAGAATTTGGCAGATTCACAGATGAGGGGGTCACCCAGGCTGGGGACCTGAGGTAATGGAGGCCTCTGACTCTCTCTGCTTGGATGGGGTGGTCTGAGGACCTCTGGGGTGCTGGCAGTGACTAGATTTGTTTGGGGGGACACTCCATCTCTTGTTTCTGTTGCTGCTGCTGTTCTTCAGGTAACAAGACTTCTTCTTTAGGAGTTTGCACTGTCTGGGTCTCTTGAGATGGTCCCAGAATTGGGGCAGATTCATTCTGCTCTGGCTGCTTCTCCTGATGTTCCAGCAGCTGTTCACTCTTTTCTAGGTGTTCCTCCTCCTTTTCTACTTCACTTACCAATTGTTGAGTCAAAATCTTCTCCTTTTCCTTTTCTTCTTCTTTCTCCTTTTCCGTTTGTTGTTCTTTCTGTTCCAGCTGCTGCTCCAAGCTTGCTGCTTCATGCTGCTCCTGTTTTGGTTGCTCTTTTCCCTGCTCCTGTTGTTGCTCCAGTTCCTGTGATTCTTTTTTCTGCTGCTGTAGCTGCTGTGATTCTAGGAACTGTTCCTGCTTTTCTGATTCTTGTATCTGCTGTTTTTCCAGGCACGTTTCCTGCTTTTGCAATTCTTTCTGCTGCTGCTTTTCCAGGCACTCTTCTAGCTTCTGCGAATCTTGCTGTTGAGGTTGTTCCAGGAACTCTTTCTGCTCCTGTTTATCTTGCTGTTGTGACTTTTCCAGGCACTCTTTCTGCTCCTGTGAGTCTTGCTGTTGTTTATCCAAATGCTCTTCTTGATGCTGCTTTTCTTCTCGCTCTGGCTCACACTCTTGCTCTGGCATCCCTTTCTCAAGATGTGTGTGCATTTCCTCATGCTGAATAATGGCTTCCTTAGGGGTCTCAGAGACCACTGTCTCACATGGGGCAGGGAGTGGAGTTGGTTGTTGCTCTTGTTCCTTTTGGATATCTATTGGCGGGCAATCAAGTTTGAGAGGCTCTTGACTGAGGGCAGAGGGCAAGGTCACTGGAAGTGTCTGTTGCTGGTCCATCTTGGAAGCTGCGTTAGGTAAATCTGAAGAAAAAAAATCGTAAGAGTAATAGAGGTGAGAGGAATCAGATGCTATACCTAGGAATTAGTTGCAGTTGGCTGGGTTCTCAGCATCCCATCTCTTCCCTTCTGAAGTGCTATTTTATGCCCTCCAAGATGTGTGTCTTGAGAAGCAGCATAGAATAATAAGAATGGGACAGGAAAGGAAGAAGTTTCCTGGAAGTATTCTTTCTGCCAAAGCCAATAAAAAGGTGTGTCTCTTGACATTTTACTTCACGATTGGTTTTTAGTGTCTTACCTTCAATGATCAAGGAAGAGGTATGTGTTATAACATAAGGCCCTAGGAAAAGAATATTCTCTAAGGGTTGAGGGAAGGGAGAAACCAATAGTCCATTCTAGAGTGTATCTTGAGAGACCGACCATAAAAGATCTCTGAGCTGGAGTCATATCACATATTCTCAATTTACATCTCCCCTGAAATACTATGCACTTCGGCATAGATTAAAATTCCTCTGAACTCTATATATGTACTAAGTAAAAGAATATATTGACTTACTCAACTCTTTTTCCACATGATACTCTGGATTTTTGCTTTAGTCCCACTGTATGGGATGAAGAGTGGCCAGAAGATGCAGGAAGACTGAAGCTATTTTTTTCAACTTCCATAGCATCGAGTAAGTTTTCCAGCCATTTCTCTGCCTGAATGTATCCAAATAGAAGTTCCTTCTCATTTTTGCAATCTCTTATTTTTTAAAGCTAAGGAAGGGTTCTAAGCATTTGAAATCCCTTACTTTTGCAACTAGGAGTCATAAGTATTTCTCTGAGCCCCAGTCATAAGAATTACAAACTTGACTGCACAAATAAGGAAAGGTCATAATCAGTCCAAATCTAGTTTTTAAGAAAGAAATTTTCCTGACTCCTCTGAAAATTTTCCTATCCTCTTTCTTGTCTTTTTTCTCCCCTCCCACCTTGATCCTTCCTCCCTATTCTGTTCTTCCTTCTCTCCCCCCTTTTTCTTAATTTTTTTTTTGTTTTGGGGCCACACCCGGCAGTGCTCAGGGGTTACTCCTGGCTGTCTGCTCAGAAATAGCTCCTGGCAGGCACGGGGGACCATATGGGACACCGGGATTCGAACCAACCACCTTTGGTCCTGGATAGGCTGCTTGCAAGGCAAACGCCGCTGTGCTATCTCTCCGGGCCCCGCTTCTCTCCCTTTATTTCCATTTTTCACTCTTCATTTTTTCTCCCTCCTTTCTCCCTCTCCTCTTTCTTCATCTGCTTCTCCTTCCTCTTCCACTTTCTCTTTCTGCTTTTCCTTCTCCTTATACTCCTCATCAACTTCCTCATCCTCATCCTCATTATCATCAGCATATTTCTCCTTTTCTATTTCTCTATCCCTTTGTTTCTCTCTCACACACACTTATTGTAAAATATGATCTCAAGAAAGGATCGCAATCTGTTACATTCCTTAGGCACTCCTACCCAAAACAGCTAGTGCCAATTAAAATCAGCTCTTGAATGATACTCTTTTTCCCTGTACCTGAGATGGCCACCCCTCGCTACCTCCTAGCCTGCTGGAACCCCTGGCCCTATTCCCAGCTTGCCAGCTGACTTACCTGATTCTATTCTCAGTAGAAATGGTCCAAGAGGCTTCCAGTGGAGTGCTGATATGAGCAGAGGCAGGGCCACCCTTTATACTGTTCCTTCCTTGGCCTCCTATCTGACTTGAAGGAGATTGACTGGTTTCACAACTTCCTCCATCCCTCTTCTGATTCATCAAAGGCATCTAAGTATAAACCCCTCAGGTGCCCTTTTCACAGAAATACCAGGCTCCTGCCTGGCCAGAGGGCTCTGGGGGCCCCATTAATCCTATGATGCTCATCTGACCTGGACACGAGGACATGAGAGAGGCAGGTCAGACCCCTTCTTATTGCTTTGTGATTTTAGCCAGGCCTTTACTCTGATTCCCAATTTCTTTATGTGTTCTTTTATGTTCTTAGATTCTTTCATGTTCTTAGGCAGAGATTCAGTAGGCAAAGACATTAAATTGGAAAATGATGTGTTAAGATGTTTAGGCTCAGGGAAGTTGACATAAAGATGAACCAAGGACTCTCTTGGTTATTAGCTCACAGACTATTCACTCTCAAAGGATGCTTATTATTCCATTTATGCGAAAATAAACTATCCCTTGAATATGTGCATATCCAACTTTAGTCCACAAAGGTCAAATGAAGGGTGTTAGAGGTCTTCCTCTGTTTGCTTGGGTCTGCCCACTCTATATACCCAAACTATAGTTCAGAAGTTTCTTGAAATGCATTGGCCCAATGCATGGGCCATTCACAGAAGATAGTGTCTTATGATGATGAAACAAAGTCTATATTTCTTTTTCTTTTAAAGTCTATTATTTTTCTAATTCATGAACAAGAAAAAGATCAAAGTCAAATTATCTAATGCTTCTGCCTAACTGTTCTCTAAAATATCTTAAGCCTTCTCAGAGCAGAGACTGCTGTTTGTCCCTTCCCATTGCTGATCCAGGGCGCTTATAATAAAACCCAAATCCACACTTTCAATGATTCTCATTTCCTAGGTTCTTATTAGTTCCTAAGACAAGTACAAAGTTCCCACCTCTGAACTTCCTACCTGCTCTCCCAATTACTATCAGCCCAATTACCCCAAATTCTTTGTATTTTTCTTTTCTTTCTTTCTTTCTTTCTTTCTTTCTTTCTTTCTTTCTTTCTTTCTTTCTTTCTTTCTTTCTTTCTTTCTTTCTTTCTTTCTTTCTTTCTCTTTCTTTCTTTCTTTCTTTTCTTTCTTTCTTTCTTTCTTTCTTTCTTTCTTTCTTTCTTTCTTTCTTTCTTTCTTCTTTCCTTCCTTCCTTCCTTCTCTCTCTCTCTCTCTCTCTTTCTTTCTTTCTTTCTTTCTTTCTTTCTTTCTTTCTTTCTTTCTTTCTTTCATTCTTTCTTCCTTCCTTTCTTCTTCCTTACTTACTTCCATCCTTCCTTACTTCCTTCCTTCCTTCCTTCCTTCCTTCCTTCCTTCCTTCCTTCCTTCCTTCTTTCTTTCTTTCTTTCTTTCTTTCTTTCTTTCTTTCTTTCTTTCTTTCTTTCTTCTTTCTTTCTTTCTTTCTTTCTTTCTTTCTTTCTTTCTTTCTTTCTTTCTTTCTTTCTTTCTTTCTTTCTTTCTTTCTTTCTTTCTTTCTTTCTTTCTTTCTTTCTTTCCCTCCCTCCCTCCCTCCCTTTCTCCCTTCCTCCCTTCCTCTCTTCCTCCCTTCCTTCCTTAACTCAGTATTTGGTGCCACACCTGGCTATGCTAAAGGCTTATCCTGGTTTTTCACCACTTCTAGTGGTGCTCAGCACCATATGAGGTGATGACAATTGAACCTGGGCCAGCTATGTGCAAGGCAATTGCCCTACAATTTGTACCATATCACTATACCCTCTTGGCCCCTTTGTGTCTTCTAGCCTTAGCAATGTTGGGCCTAGCAGAGAATTTTCTAAGTATTTAACCTAATGCTTATTTTCTTGGTGATTTTCATTTCACCAATAACAACTAAAAGACCTTTAATTTGCATTTATTCCCTTGTTAAGTTTATAACATTTCTCCTAGAAATTAGTTTCACAAGCAGAATTCTGACTGACCTACTGCATCTCAATAAGCTCTTCTTTGACACATAACCTTGCTCTGAAAATAGTAATAGAAGGAAGGAATGGATAAATAGTGAATTTCATCAACATTTTAGAGTTATACATGTGTATCTGAGCATATATTTGTGATATGTAATATGTGAAGATATACTCAAAACTGAAATGTAATTTCCTTCTTCCATAATAAATGGTTAAGAATGTGTTTTCTATGAACACTATTTAAGTGAAGAGAAATTAGAATAATATAAAGATAAATAATCTTTTCTGAGACTAATTTTGAGAAATATTTGATTATCCATTATTTTTTGATGAGCGCTTTCACAGTAGTTCCAAATACATATAATTACAGCACTATTGTTGCCATGCTCCTGGGACCCAGATAGATGAAAGGACTCCTACCCCTGGAATCCACCTCTTTTCCCCAATCTCTGAGCCTAGCAGGGCCTCACATTGGATCCCTGATATGTAGAGATTGTGCTATTTTCTGGAGCCAGGGAAAGTCGTCTTCATCCATACTTCTATCCTCCACTTTGTAGAACTAACTCTCACCTGCATAGAAGTTCCTCCTCTATGGTCCTGAACCCTGTAGCTGACCTCACCTGGCAGGAATCCACCAATCCCTACCCATGACAGTCAATCCCAGGGAAGAAGACTTTGCTCGAGGAAGTCACACCGGTCTTGTGGGTTCCTAGGGGCTCAGATCAGTCAGATCTGCTTCCCACCCTCTGATTCACCGGATAATGAGAGCTTTGCAAGACAAGAGTGAGTGAGTGTGTGAGTCTTTGGCCACTGGCCAGAATTAAGGAGTGTGTGGAGTTGGGGTGAAGAGAAAAGGAGGCAGGGGAGTGTCTGTGCAGTTAAAGGCAGCAGCCTTCAAAGACACAGATATCCCATGCTTACTCCAAGATGGCGCCCATCTTGGAGAGAAGGATGCATACATCTGGGAGCAATTTTCTCAATATCTTTGTGAGTTCTTAGATTATGAGGTCCCCATGGAGAGTTTGGGTTAACTGTTCATCTCCCCACCTAGTGTCATAAAGATGAGCTCATATCCCATGACACATACAGGGTTCCCTGACCCAACTCTTCTACAGATCAAAGAGGCCATTTCTCTTGCAGAAGCAGAAACCGACTGGTTTCTCTAGTCCTTATGTCCTAATGAAGAAATCTCTGTGACTGTTGCTTAACGGGGTGGGGGGTTCGGGGTGCTGAGAGGTATTGTTCACAGAATTTCACAGAACAGAGATGGGATAGAGGGATGGGATGTGACAGGTTCTTAATATGTCAGTGTGAAAGTAATGCCTGGGTCATTTGGTGAATGTGTCTTTGCCCTGGGATTTTTACCTTCCCAGCAATGCCTCACACTCTGAGGTCTCCATTTCCTCTTCCATACTCTAGGCTTCTTCTACTCAGGACTCTCCCACATAGACAATCTTTCACTCTACAATGCGCCCTGAATTCTTCCTCTCCTCCTCCATGGCCTTCTGGGCCTGGACTCAGTCCTCACCCCAATTTTGTACCTGCTATCTCCTATCCTCCTCAGTTTTGGGAGAGAGAAGGAAATACAGGTAACAGAGATGTAGAGTGGGTCAAGTGACTCATTATTCCCAGGGCCCTTGGATCTATCTGTCTGTTTGCCTTCTTTCTTCACTCTGTCATTTTCTTTTGGTTGTAGGTTCCTGCTGTCAGTGAAAAGCACAGGCCTTTCTTTGAGATATGATTTCTATAGAAGAAGGGCAGCTGCATCTCTGCTCTAGGTGTAAAGAAAGGGGCAAAAGGGCAACAGGCTTGTAGTGGCACTCACAGGACATAACTGTATCTCTAATTGGCAGCGTACCTTCTTGAGTTCATGGTAAAATCACATTCATTGAAACTTATGTCTTGCACCAGAAGTTAGCAGCCTTTTGGTTTGGTTTGGTTTTGTGCCACATTCAGCAGTGCTCAGGGATTATTTCTAGCTCTTCACTCTTATCCTGCTTGGGTGGCCATCTGTGATGACCGGTATCAAGCCCAGGTCATCTGTGTGTAAGGCAAATGCCCTACCCACTGTACTATTTAACTGGTTCTGGAAGAAGCTATTTGAGCTGAACCTTAGAGAAAGCCACATTTTATACTAGTATATGGGGTTTCTCATAACAGCCTCATCTTCTCCCTAGGGCTGAATCTTTTGGGAACAAGAGAGCATTAAAAGTTTGGAGAGGTTGTTATGATAATTAATGTAGTCTCTCATACTGAGAGAAGTAGAATGCCTGTATTGAATACAGGCAGGAATTGGCAAAGGAAACATATATGGGACATTGATGGTGGGAAGGTTGCACTGGTGAAGGGAGGTGTTCTTTTTATGATGAAACCCAACTACATCAGATATGTAATCATGGTGCTTAAATAAAGAAAAAAATCAATTTTAGTATATGTGCTGCTGAAGTGAGCACAAGAAAAAAATCAATAAAAATAAAGAAGTTTGGAGGAAAAGTACAAGAAAACTAACGGTCTATAGTGGGTCTGGAGTGGATGTTTAGGAAGCCAGGAATCCTGTCCATCTGCCATGCTTGAGATTAAGTGTCTGATGGCTATGTAACAGGCTTTATGAGGTGATCTCAGGCATCCTCTATTCCACTGAGTGATCTACTCACAGATTGACCTCTATGAGATGGGGTCTGAGATTTTTGGTGGACATGCCAGTTTTAAATGGCTCTGATTAAGCCAAAATAGATTTTCTCTGACTGGCCCTAGCAAGAGAAAAATCTACTTCCTGGTTCTTGTATGGGAAGGGCTATACACAGACATCTAGTGTACTCTACCCTGGAGGTGTACTGCTCTTTGAGAGCATACACTGTCTGTAGAGGAAGACAGGCCTAAACATGGGTTGAATTTTCTATTTTGCTAACCCAACAAGACCGTCAGCTTCAATAAACCTATCTATGTCTATAAAGTGAGAATTCAATGTCAAGGCTCTGAAGTTCTAAATCTCAAAATTCTGAAGCACATGTCTTGTTTAAGGTCCTATCTTTGTGTTCTATTGCTCCCCTCAACCACAACCCCAATACCCTGCCAAAACACTGAATCCTATAAGTACTATCTTACTGATTGAGTGAACAGGTCATGTAGCCAGACTGGGTATCATTGGAAATGACTCCAAACCCTAAATACCACTTGGGCATCTCCCACTACCACAATAGTAAGGATTCAAGAAACTTCTTGGATTTTTTTTCCTGAAGATTTTATAAAGGGATGTGAAAAACACATAAGCTGTACGCAAAAAAACATAATATTTTATTGTAGGCAGCATGCCTATATCTTCTGGGATAAAATACTATGACACCTACCTAAAATTATAGTTTCAAAATATGATGGTTAAAAGATCAATGACTTTCCTTTTTCTCTCTCCCAATGAAAACCTAGAAGATTCCAAATCATGCATTGAAGGAAAAAACGGCAGCAGTAAAAGCCTAAATTATTGTTCACTCCTTATCTTTTCTCCTAACATTGGACCTTGGTTAAGGAACTGCATTCAATGCAGACAGGACCCTATGAGAGCAGACACATTGAAAACAGCTCAGCTCAGGAAAATTTTTCCATCATGTATGGGCTCATGTGTTTCTGTATGCACCAAATATGTTCCCCAATTCTGGGTTTCCCAAGGAAGCTAAACAGCCTTACATTCCTACAGTACAGTGTGAGGCACCAGTGGTGAACATAGAGGCAGCAGTTTGAATCATACATGGGTGAAGAAAAAGGGGTCCAGGAAAGAATGCATAGCTAGTCACAGGAGGCAGAAATAGGGCACCTGAGCTCTGCCAGTGTGTGGAATGGAAGATGGAGAAAATGTGAATGGGACTTCATAGTGATATGTTCATACAGAAGTGGGTTAGAACTGTCAATAAGGAATCAGGTCTGAAAACATGGAAGAAAGGAGTAGAAGTCAGTCCAGAACACTAGGGATTGTGGCGCCAAGTCCAGCCCTGTAACCCCTCAGAATTATTATATATTCTCATACTTCAGGTCTGAGAATAAAGGGATAAAGACACACAGAGAGAAGAACAGGACATATGGCACATTGCCTTTCAGGCAACCAGTCCTGGCTTTGATCTCCAGCATTACAAATTGTTATCTATGTATCAACAGGGCTCACTTCTGAACACTAAGCTAGAAGTTGCTGAGCATAGCAAATTGAGGCCCATATGCCCCTTTATCCCCAGAGAAAGAATTAAGATGCTGGATTGGCCTAGGGCTTGATCCATCTCTGGGTTTGTCACTGTCACCCTCCTCTTCTGATAATTAGGAAATAAAGGGGCCATCTGACACCATGTCAGCTGCCTCCTGAGGGTAGTAATTGCTCTGAAAATTGCTCCTGAAGTGCTTGTAGAGGCTCCTTTGGTCAGGACAGAATATGCACAAGGCTATGAATGTGTGTGTGTGTGTGTGTGTGTGTGTATGTATGTATGTATCAGATAAACACTTTTAGTCTCAAAGGAGAGACTCCCACCACCATAAGTGGTTCATTGCTTTCATTCCCAACTGGCCTCCATGGGGTCCCTCATAGTCTCTTTCTAAGTTCCTCTGTATTTCTGGACTTTCAAATCTTTCACAGTAGTAGGTCTACTCCAGGGTATAAAACAATGATCAATTATTTATATTTTAGTTCTACTTGTATTTATTTGATTTTATTACTATGGTTAACTGTCGTGTAGAGAACATTTCTGACTTTTAGTATACTTCTGATTTGAGTGACTGTAATTCTGAAGATTAACCCTGGACTCTTCACATGCAAAACGTATGTCCAGACCATAGAGATTTTTTTCTCAACCCAACCATTTCCAAAGCCTGCCTGACTTCCAACCTCCCACAATTTAGTTTACTATTTCCTTTAAATTTGACTTTAGTAAAGTCAGGGAAAATGTAGCCACAGGGTCAATATATTTGGAAGCTTGTTCTTATATCTTACCTATCTTGAGTCTCAAAAACTCTTAGATTTGAGGGGATCTTTGTTGCTCATAGAAAATTTCCTTTGAATACAAAGTCTATAAATTGACTAATAATGTGGTTCAGTCATTGGAGCTCTCAGATCACTGTCCAAGCATGAATGTAGTGTTACCAAGTAGGAAGCAATACTTTTTCTGAAGAAATATGAAGTAGATAACCCTCCTTGACAAGCATTGCTCCTTAAGAGATTGAGCCCCAACCCTCCTAATGTGGCTGAACGCCACTCATTGTATTCTGTACTTGAATGGCAGGAGCTGAGCTCAGATAAGTGTGTAAAAATAGTGCCAATTCTGTCACCAGTAATGTCTCAGTGTCCTATTACTACATTCCTCCCCTTTCACTGAAAACAGATATGGCCATCTATGTCCAGCCATTCCATAATTTCTACAGAGGAAGACTGAAGTTTTGTGGACAAGAATATAGTCAAGTTAGAAACTGTTTGAGTGGCTGAAAATTCATGTTCTTGCACCTCAGGTTTTACTAGAAAACCTACTTAGAATGGATGACAGGAAGGTGAGAGAGGCATCAGTCACTTGGGAAGAAAGGCAAGCCTACTGATTTTTCTTTTACAAGTGCAAGTCATCATGTGCTTTATTGTCAATGATATTTTATGGAAAATTGACATTATAGGTCTTATGATAAGGTCTGATAATAACGTAGAGCATTCTTTTTTAATCAATATCTTTATTTAAACACCTTGATTACAAATATGATTGTAGTTGGGTTTCAGTCATGTAAAGAACACACCCTTCACCAGTGCAACATTCCAACCACCAATGTCCCAAATCTCCCTCCTCCCATCCCACTCCCACCTGTACTTGAGACAGGCTTTCTACTTCCCTAATTCATTCACATTATTATGATAGTTCTCAATGTAGTTATTTCTCTAACTGCACTCATCACTCTGTGGTGAGCTTCCTGCGTGAGCTGAAACTTCCAGCCCTCCACTCTTTGTCTCTGGGGATTATTGCAGAAATGTCTTTTATTTTTCTTAAAACCTGTAGATGAGTGACACTATTCTGTGCTTATATCTTTCCCTCTGACTTCTTTCATTCATCATAATAGATTTTATATACATCCATGTATAGGAAAATTTTATGACTTCATCTTTTATAGGCAATTTTTTGCTTGCTCAGCTCTATCTAATTTTGGTATCCCTGCCCCCTCAGCCTCCCTCTACTCCAACAACTTATGTCTTCAGCTTAAATCATGTCTGAGATGGTCACTTATTGAGAGTTATTATTGGTTTTATCAGGTGGTATAGTCAGAAAAGGCAGAATCCAGGGTATACAGTACATAAGCACCAACCATATTTGGACGAACTCTATATCCTGAGGTGAATTTTGCTCTCCTCTGTGATTTGTTATCCATTTTCTCTGCTGCAAATAACTTATTTGTCTCTGTCTCAGTGACTTTTTTTTAATCTAACTTCTGTGTATAAAGAGGCCTCATATGCCTACATTCTATGCTATAGACCCAGCTATACTACTCCTAGGAATATACCCTAGGAACACAAAAAATCCCTTCTTTACACCTATATTCATTGCAGCACTATTAACCATAGCAAGACTCTGGAAACAGCCAAGATACCCTTCAACAAATGAATGGCTAAAGAAACTGTGGTACATATACACAATGGAATATTATGCAGCTGTCAGGAGAGATGAAGTCATGAAATTTTCCTATACATGGATGTACATGGAATCTATTATGCTGAGTGAAATAAGTCAGAGAGAGAGAGAGAGAGAGATGCAGAATGGTCTCACTCATCTATGGGTTTTAAGAAAAATGAAAGACATTTTTGCAATAATAACTTTCAGACACAAAAGAGAAAAGAGCTGGAAGTTCCAGCTCACCTCAGGAAGCTCACCACAAAGAGTGATGAGTTTAGTTACAGAAATAACTACATTTTGAACTGTCCTAATATTGAGAATGTATGAGGGAAATAGAAAGCCTGTCTAGAGTACAGGCAGGGGTCGGGTGGGGAGGAGAGAGATTCGGGACATTGGTGATGGGAATGTTGCACTGGTGGTAGGTGGTGTTCTTTACATGACTGAAACCCAAACACAATCATGTATGTAATAAATTTGTTTAAATAAAAAATAAAAAAAAGAAATCTGAAACATGATATTCAAAACTTTCTACTCTCTTAAATTTGATTCCTGTATGGGATATAGGCACAATTGAAATAAAAGTACTACATAGGAAAATAGTTCAAGAAAGAGGCTTATCTGTGCTGGGAAGGATGATAAAGGAAGTTTTCAAATGGAATTCTCAGGAAAGTTCTCACGGAAGGAACCTGAATAAAATAAGGTTAGCACAAAAATCTGATTTTTGTGCGCACAGATATACATGTGTCTATATGTGTGTTTGTGTGTAAGGGGCATCTGCCTGGCATACTCTGAAATTCACACAAGCTCATCTGCACAGAGACCAGGAGGGCTGAGCATGTGTAAATGAGGGAAAGATTTGTATAAGATGAGTGCAAAAAAATGTGTGCTGGTACAAAGTGACACCATGAAGCAACTTGGTGAAAAGCCACTAAAAGAAGATTGAGAAGCAATACCATCGGACCAAATTTTAAATAGGTCTTTTTAAAATCTTAAATAGGCTGCAATGATTTGTAAGTGGGAACTGCAGTATTGTAGCAATTATTTGAAACTACATTGATAGTAGAAGAGGTCCAGAGAAGTGGTTAAATTAGAGCTATATAGCTATTTTGCCATTGTATGACTGAAACTCAGTGATGAACAACTTTGTAAATGTGTATCTCACGGTGACTTATTTAAAGAATTTATTTTAAAAATGTTTTTAAAGGGGCCTGAACAGTGACGCAAGCAGTAGGGCATTTACCTTGCATGCAGCTGAACTAGGATAGATCACGGTTCAATTTCCTGGCATCCCATATGGTCCCCCAAGCCAGGAGCGATTTCTGAGTGCATAGGCAGAAGTAACCCCTGAGCATCATCGGGTATGGCCCAACCCCCCAAAAATGTTTTTAAAGTTATAAAACTAGAAAACATAATCACATATGATTTTTCTAAGCTCTACCAGAAGTAAACCCTGAGCATAGTCGGTTTTGCTCAGGAAATAAAAATAAAATAAAAAAAAACCTTTTTTTTTAGTTATTTAATATTTTTATCAGGTCATGAATTAAATTTATGAACTTGAGAGTTTTCTAAACAAATATCATAGAAGAAATCATAATTATTAGAAATACAAGTAATAATGATATCCAGAGAAATTTCCCTCAATAATAAACTACCAGAATTCACGTGAAATGTAGTCGAGTTAAAGTTAACTATTTTCAACTTTCAATTATGATTTCATTTTCTTTTTTTTCATTATTATGAAGTAGAATAGTTGACAATACTATTGAAATTTTTTCACTGGCTGTGCTGCTGCTATACCAGTCTTTCTAGATCCCTCCACCACTGTCCCAAAATTCTTCTTCTCAAAACTTCAGAATTCTCAGTCCTCAGTTCTTTTGATCTTGTCTCAATAGGGTTTTGTTGACATTAGAGGTTATCTAATCCCCCTTTTATTTAACTTGGTATATGAGCTGCATCATCCAGCGTGCCTTTTTCTTTTTGACTTATTGCATGAAGCATGACGCACATTGAAAAGAATGCTTTTGAGTGGCAGAAAAAATATAAAAAGACGTGTAGGGAGAAGTTTGAATAGGAAAAGTAAAACTCTAATACTGAGGTGGCCTGATGACTAGAAAATCCTATATAATTTGCACAAAGCTATTCAAACTAGTTTAAGCAGGTTTCTATACAAGAATAAATGTATTGTTGTGTACTAACAGTAAAAAAATCAGTGAATTAATTATCGACTAAAAAAACAATATCATTTGCAATATAATTATATGAAAAACAATTAAACTAAATAAAAACATGTTCCAACATTATGAATTGTAACATTCAATATTGTTAAGATGTTAGTCATTCTTCAATTGTATTATTTGTGTGTGTGTGTGTGTGTGTGTGTGTGTGTGTGTGTTTGACCATACCTGATAAGTCTCATGGGTTACTCCTGACTCTGTGCTCAGGAATCACTCCTGATGGGGGATCAAGGAACTATATGGGGTGTGCCTTGATTGAATCTAGGTTGACTATATATAAGACAAGAATCCTACCCATTGTACTATCTCTCCAACCTTTCTCCAATTTGAATTTCCTTCAAACCAGTGTCTTAGTAGGCATTTTGATGGTAGAGATGGAAAACTTGGTTCTAAAATTCACATGAAAGTGCAAAATAGCCAAATAGTTAAAAAATAACTGTAGAAACAAGCAAACTAAGATGTTCTTAACACTGCAGGGTTTTCTGTCACTACAGAAGTCAGTTCTTAGCACAGAGTCAGAAAACACTTCCAACAATACTAAGTGATGACTTCAATTTACTATGAAGTTGCCAGAAAGTAGACAATGTTCTCAGGCTATAAAATTAATCAGTACATCAAAAATGGAATCCAAATAAATATGGCTAGTAGGTATTTTATTTTATATATTTTGTATTTATTTTTATATTTTATATTTATATTTTATTTGTATATATTTTATATTTATTTTTATATTTTATATTTATATTTTATTTGTATATATTTTATATTTATATTTATATTTGTTTTGAGACCACACCCGGCAGTGCTCAAAGTTTGCTCCTGTTCCTCATAGATCACTCCTGGTGTACTTCAGATGAGCAGGTGGAATTCCAGGAATTAAACCTGGGTCAGTCATGTGCAAGGCAAATGCCACACCCACTGTACTATCCCTCAACTTCTGATAATGTTTTTAATAAAGATGCAAATCATTTTAGAATACAAATTCAAATAAATGCGTGTATTCATAGGCTTTCCTCCAAATTCCAACTTAGATAAAAATTATTATGTTATTATTTTTATTTTTACTGTTTTGTTTATTTTTATTTTATCATATTTGTCATTATATTTTATCATAGAAAAGCATAGATAAAATATTGGGAGGAGATAATTCAAGTCAGGAAGAAGTTTCATAGAGATGATAGAAAAGCAAATTCATAAAGCAAATTAATTGAACTTTGTCGAAATTAGAAGCATTTGCTCCTTGAAACTTTAACAATTTAAAGAAGACAAAAAGATAAAACAGAAATCTGGTTGTGAAAGTATGGATTAAGGACATGTAACAAGAGTATTTATAGGTCTGGAGCGGTGGCGCAGAGCAGTAAGGTGTCTGCCTTGCCGGTGCTAGCCTAGAACGGACCTTGGTTCGATCCCCTGGCATCCCGTATGGTCCCCCAAGCCAAGAGAGATTTCTGAGCACATAGCCAGGAGTAACTCCCGAGTTTCACTGGGTGTGGCCCAACCCCCACAAATTAAAGGAGCATCTATATATTTAAATATGTATTCTTAGAATTCAATTACATGAAAACCAAAGATCTCAGAGAAAAATCAGAGTATTCAAAGAATATACCTGGAGACAAATATGCTAAATGCCAGTTAGAAATTAAAATTAACAGTTGGAGAAAGTTGGTTAGAGTGTTTGCCTAAACAAAACTAATATTGGTCCCTGGCACCTCTTTTGGTTACCTGAGCCCTGCCAGAAGTGATCATTGAGTGCACAGCCAAGACTAGCCTCTGAACACTGCCAGGGGTGGCATCTAAAGAAAAATATTCTAATTAGAAAAACAATGAAAATTGGGACTGGAAGATAGCACAGTGGTAGGGCATTTGCCTTGCATGCGGCTGACCCAAAATTGACCTGGGTTCCATCCTTGGTGTCCCATATGGTCCCCCAAGCCAGGAGTGGTTTCTGAGCTCATAGCCAGGAGTAACCCCTGAATGTCATTGGGTGTGGCCCCCCAAATTTATATAAGTAGATGTCTGAAAATAGAAAATATTGACTTGCAAAATGTTTGCAAAGATGTGCAGCAACTGGAAATTTTTGACCTTATGATGGAAATCTAAAAAGGTACAACCATTTTGGTAGTTTCTTAAATAATATTATATAAAGAATCCAGAAAGATAGTGCCAGTACTTACTTGCCTTGCCTGTAACCAATCAATCTTCTTCACTACATATGGTTCTCTAACATTTCAGGGGTCAATTATGAGCACAGAGCCTGAAATAACAAAAAATGCGTGATTCCTCGCTCACCAAAAAAAATGTCATTAAGATGAAAAAGATGGAGCCGGAGCGGTGGGACAGCAAGAGGGCTTTTGCCTTGAACTTGGCTGACCTAGGACGGACCTAGGTTCAATCCCAAGCATTCCATAGGACCCCCAAGTCAGGAGTGATTTCTGAGCATATAGCCAGGAGTAACCCCTGAGCATCACGGAGTATGGCCCAAAAACAAAAACAAACAAAAAAACTGAAAAGATAATTTAGGAACTAATGCACTTGCCTGTCATATGGTTGACCTCAGTTTAATCTCTAAAACTGCATATGGTCCTCTGAGCACTGGCAGAAGTGATCCCAGGTCACATCCAGGATAAGCCCTGACTATTGGATGTAGCCCAAAGTACACCCCCAGTAGAATTTACTGTGCAACATTGTACTATAATGTCCAAGATAGATGAAAATATATATGTATGAATCAAAGATTGGTTGTGAATGTTCAAAGCAACTTTAAAAGATAATTCAGCAGGTGAAGTGCTAAAATTGCCTGAGACAACCATGTTTGATCATTGCGTTCCCTACATCAGCCTACAAGGATTGACCCCCGCCAGGAGTGAAGAGCCAAGAATAAGGCCTGAGCATTGTCAGGCATGATCCAAAATCCAAAAGTAAAATTAAATAAAAAAATTTAAAAAGAATACAAAGGGACACTAATTTTTGAAAATTAATATCAATTATATAAAAGTAGCAAGGACTGTAGTTACATGTATGGCAAGTAAAGTTATTTCCCCCTTTTAATCCAAATTTTTATATTTAAATTTTATATTTTATTTTTAATATTTAATAAATATATTTAAGCATCATGATTACAAACATGTTTGTAGTTGGGTTTCAGTCAAAAATTTCAACTTGCTCACATTGGGTTTATTTGGGGGTACAATTTGTTGGAGTATGGTGGCTTCATTGGGAATATGGGCCTGAAAGAGAATTTTGAATAGAACCTTGTATTGCAAAACCTCTTATAATAAGCACTATAGGTAAATTATCCCTATTCATTTTTGTTAAAACCTTTTAAAGACCTTAGAGATGAATCAAGGGACTGAATGCACGCTTTTCATGCAGGAAACATCTGACCCTTTCCTATACAATTCCATAAGACTGATTGAAGCAAGCCCTGAATACCACTGAGGGTGACCCAAAACAAAAAAAAAAATACGCAAGCTTTTTCAAGTAGCATTATCCCCCCACTCAAGAGAAAAATACAAATGTTGAGGCTGCACTACTAGCTTTGGGACTGAATATTTAAATGTATTAAATCATGAGACGCCCCCCTTAAATGAAGTCCCCCATAGAGCTTTCTGCATCTTGGAAGCTTTCCTCTGCCTCTAGTCTTTTGAACACTTCTAGAGACATGGTTTTCCTTATTATCTTAAATGTGCTACCCAGAAAACTACAACATTGAAATTCTTTTCTTTAGGGTACCCCATTTGCATGGAACTCGAGAGACTCCTGCAAGACAAAACTCATTGTAAAATCAAGTTGAGGCAATGCTCATCCCAAAGCAGCTTCTCAGGTCTGGTTTTCTGTCTGCTACTCTCATGTTATGTCAATATTTTTCTTAAATGTAGCCCTGCCCAGAGAGACAAATTCACAGATTAAGATGTAAAGAGAGTCACATTCTTTTTTTTTTTCTAATGCTCATTTATTGTGCTAACCACTGTTCAGATCACTAGGAAGATGACACTAGCTGCTTCTACATTCCATTTCCAGTTGGAGGTCTTCATAGGGTGAAAAGCTACCAAGGACAATGAGTGTTTCTGATTGAAAGTGAATGAGAAACGTTTTTCTAATGCAGATCTATAACCTTGACCTCTCTAAGAAATGGGCATGGTTCCTGTATTGGTAGAGGCCATCTACTTCTTGGATCCCCCAAAGAGTGACTTTTCTTGTTTTGAACCTTGGGAATCGCTCTGAGAATGCTGAGATGAATCAGAGTCCTTGTTCAGACAGGTGCACTCAGGTTTGGGTTCCAGACAGCAGCACTTGGGCTGAACACAGCAGCTCCTTGGGGGGCAGCCACAGGGGCTACATTTTGGACAACAGCTGCATTTGGCTGCACAGCAGGGGCTGCACTTGGATGGGCAGCAGGGACTGCACTTGGATGGGCAGCAAGGGCTGCACTTGGATGGGTCACACATCTTCACGAGTGTTGGAGGTTCTGGTGGGGAAAAAGAAAAATATTTAGAACAGAAGAAGAAAAATAATTAAAAGGTGTTTTTCAGGGTTTTTTTTTGTTTAATTTTTTTTTCATGTTTTGTTGTTGCTGTTTTTTGTCTAATTTTTTTCTGTTGTTGTTTTTGTTTTCTTGGTTTGTTTTTGTGTTTTTGTTATGTCTTTCTTCCTTTTTTTCCCCTCTCTTCCCTTAAATATTTATAACTCTAGATGGATTCCTCCCACTTTTTTGTTTGTTGGGATTTTGCCCTCTCCTTTTCTTCCTTTCCTTCAAACAGAACCACATAAGTTGAATCATCTTGTTCTGCCTCATAAATTGAGGGGGAAAAATGGAGAGTACCAAGACCACTCAGTTGTATGAACATTGAGTAGAACTAAAAAAAATGATCAGACTTAAACACCAAATCCAAAGCCAATGACAATAGAATCGATACTCAATCTACAAGCTAGATACCACTTATTCTAGCAACCCAGGGGGCAAAGAAAGAGGATATGGGATGCAGGCTGATAACAGGGATAAAAGGAGGACAACACTAGTGGTGGGAATGCCCCTAATTCAATGTCACTATGTACCTATAATATTACTGTGAAAGATTTGTTGTTCACTTTGGTCAAAATTAAAATTATTAAAAAAAAAGGAAAGTTAGCTATGTGATTTGACTTTCCATTTTTTGCTCCCTAGGATGAATCAATCTTTTTTTCTTTATATATCTTTAATTTGTTTATTGAATTAATTTTTAAAATATCTTTAATTAAGCACAATGATTACAAACAAGTTTGCAGTTGGGTTTCCATCATAAAAAGAAGGGAGGTATGTATGTTTTTAAAATTAAAATATTAGCACACCATTTTCTATTTTATTTAAGCATTTTTGTTTGTTTTTTGGGCCACACCCAGTAACACTCAGGGGTTACTCCTGGCTATGAGGTCAGAAATTGCTCCTGGCTTGGAGGACCCTGTGGGACACCAGGGGATTGAACTGTGGTACGTCCTAGGTTAGTTAGTTCAGTGTCAAACTTCACAATTTCCTCAGGTCTGATCAACCTGCCTGTGTCTGAGGCTGATGGAAGTTCAGGGATCTGGTTTGGTTGCTGGAAGTTAAAGCAAATTCTTGGGCCTGAACTATGGTGCAGTAATAGGGCGTTTGCCTTGCATGTGGTTGACCCAGGACAGATGGTTCAATTCTCTGGCATCCCATGTGGTCCCCCAAGCCAGGAGCCATTTCTGAGTGCATAACCTGGAGTAACCCCTGAACGTCACTAGGTGTGACTCCAACATATAAAATTATAAAAAGCAGATTCTTTCCAGGGAAAAGCAGATGTTTGGTTTGGTTTCAAGTAATTGAAGGAGTAATTGAAGTCTTGACCTTAGGATCCATGACCATTTAAAACTCTGATGCACAATCCCACTTCAGACACCTCAACTTGTGGAAAACCTGCTCCCCAAGAGAGGCCACTGAAGGGCAAACCATGAATAAGGCATCAGTCTTGGCAACCAAGGCTCTAAGATTCCGGCCTGGTTCCTCTGCTTAGCTTCAAGCAAAGACAGGTCTCCCTAACTATGGGTTTTTAGCTCCTTTCCTCCATACAGTTCCGATGAGGAAGAAACTGGAGCTCACCATCTAAAATTTTGTTGTTTTATGGTTCTTTTGAGAATAGGAAAAACCAATTCCTTCCTATGCTCCTTATCAAACCCTCCCTCTCCCATCCCAGGACAGGAAACCACCTTTGTTTCTATCTTACCACTGAATTGACTTTTGTTTTCCAAATTTGTTTAGGATTTGATCGCCGTTTTAGTAGACATTGGAGCTGTAGATTTTCTGGATTTGTTGGATCAGAGCAGTTATGCTCTCTTCCATTTCCATCAGAAGCTTTATGGCAAATGTATTTAAAGGGTCTCTAGGCCACACATAGTTACAGCCACACCCTTAGAAACAGTGACCTCACACTAGGCCCAGCTCCTGCCTAGCATCTGCCTCACCTTTCAGAGCCTACTAGACTCTATTTTATTTAAAAATTTTTTTTATTGTTATTTGTTTTGTTTTGGGATCATTTCCAATAGTGCTTCAAGGAAGTGAACAAGATTTATGAGATACCAGAGATGAGATTCAGGACTCTTTTGAATTATTTTCCCTGGTTTTCATTAGAAAATTAATTTGAGAAAGAGACTCTAAATTAGCATGAGGGAGTATTACTGCCAACTGTCTGAGGTCTCTGTGCCTTGACCCTTTGGTTACTGCTCAAGATCCTTCCACTGCTTTGTTTTAAAACTTCCAGATCCCTGACTGCTAGGTCCAGTGCATATCCTCACTTATAAAGGAAAGTGACTTCTGGAAAAGGGTGTTAGCTTTAATTCTGGGTGACTCTATACCAGTTATTCAAGCTTTCTCATTGTATAATTCAATTAACTTAAAAAAATTCTGCTTAGTTTTATGAGGGGTCTACATACTGTATAGCTCAGTGCTTACTCCGGGCTCTATATTCAGGGATCACTCCTGGTTGTACTAGGGATGTCAGGTGCCATTTGCCTTGCCCCTTGTACTGTTTCTCTGACCCAAATTTGTTTTGTTGCTATTGGGTTGTGTTGTTTTTTTTTTTTAACATCAGTTTGTATTATAGTACAGAAAATAGAACTTGGGTTAGCCACATGTAAGGCAATGTCTTAACTCTGATACTATCTTTCTGGCCCTCTGCTTAAGTTTTAATAGCTCACTGGGGTGGAAGAAAAGTCAATGGTCCCTTCCTCTAGTAGGACAAGAGATATTTTGAAGAGGCTGAGTTGGCTGAGATGAGCCGAACTGAGTTCCTGATTTCCTGGCAAAGGAAGTAGATGAGGGCAGAAGGGGTGATAGAGAACTCACAGGAAAACAGGCAGATAAGATGAAAATGGGGAAAAGGAATGAAAATGAGGGGTTCACACACAAGTGAATTGTTCATAGTTTTTCAGCACTATATTCCACAATGTGTGCTCTGCTGCTGTAGGGAAGTGAGTGTGGTGGGTGCAGTGCAATTTGTGCATCTTGTCTTGACTTTATTCTCCTTTATCTTATTATTCCTTTCATCCCTACATTCAGAACCTCAACTTCCACCCAACACTTCTGTCTGCTGACCATCTTGCCCATGCAAAGACAATTTTTTCCCTAAGCACTACACTGTTTCTGTACCACCTGATTCAGTTGACCTTCAGATTATGACACTTGTGAACAGAACCAGTTCAACCTGACCTTTTTCACTGCTTTTTCAGAAATATTCAAGGCCAGAATTCAAATTTTAGTGAGCCTAGTAAACACACCTTATCTTCTATGTACACCCATCAGTCTACTCTTCGTTTCTTGCTTATCAACAGACCTATTAAATTATGCCCTGCTTCAGTTGTGGTTTTGTGTATCACCTCTTGGCTTATACCGCTATCTGAAATCTAAGCTTCAATGTTCCTTTCAAGAAGAGCGAAACTATAGGTGCCACACTGATATGTATTCTCAGAACTCGGGATCCAACTCATGACATTTTTATTATAAGTTTTGAACTCTTATTATACTAATTCTCCATCAGTATGTTGGTTTCATTAGTATAATACTGTTTGTCCCCCTTCCTAGGCACCTAATATGCCATGTTACCAAATGTAGTACTTAGTGCTGTGCTACTGACTGTATGTGTCTCCATTAGTAGTTCGTGAAGCAATTCTTGAATGAACAAGCTAAGAGGAAAGGAACCAAAAGGCTACTCTCTTCTGGGTTATCTGACCTGGCTACTTCTGTTCAGTCTCTTCTCGGTTCCGTGTATTCACGATGGGCTTCTTACAAGACTTGGCTGGTTCCAGTTGATCTTCCCTCAGCAGCCTGGTGAGTCCATTACTGTCAGAAGCCAAAGTCTTCTGAAACAAGTGGCCAGGGTCACTCCCATCAGACCTCAGCCTTTATGACATGGGCGTGACCTCTCCCCAACATTCTGTCATTATGACGATATAGCCCGCCCCCTGCTGGCACTTATCAGGGTATGCAGGGAGATCTGTTGGTAATCTTAAATCCTGCCATTATTTAAAGTACCTGTCAAAAGCACACATTTACCCAATTTTTTTTTAAGATCTACCAGGGCTCTGTCCTAAGTAGTGAAGTGGGTGAGCTCTATAAAGTCAAGTACACATTCTCAAAGCTTTTCCTTTTAACAGAGAGACAAGAGACCAAACACCTTTAATGAGAATAATGGCTTGGGAGGGTATGAGGTGATCTCTGGTTTGGTTGGGCATCAGAAATGCTTTCTAGGGAATCAGAGAGATAATAGAGAGGTAAAACATTTGCCTTATATGTGGCTAATCATGATTTGTTCTCCAGTACCACAGATGATCTACCAAATAGCCTCAGGTATTACCCCTGAGCACAGAGCTAGGAGTAAGCCTTGAATACTGTTGGGTTTGACCCCAAAGCTAATGATATTGATGTTGGTGTTCATAATGATAAAGAAGGGCCTTTATTTTGATGATTATTGGGTTGGTTCCATTCCTCAGGCTCCGCTGCCTCCAGATTCCCTTTAAGATGATCTAGAATTGCCAATTTCTTAGCTTTAAAGTCAATATGGATAAATGTACAAGATTATTTCCCCCTTTCTATTAATAACCCATGACAAATTTCTCAAATAGCTTTACAGTGATATTTGTCTTCAAAACAGGATGACCCAAATATGTGTTCTTTTGAACATAGGGAAAGCCCACATTGTTTTGCTCACTGCTATTTTTCACAGTATGTTTTGGGGCTCATTCCATTTCAGTTCAGTATATTTAGCTTTCATATTTTAGTCAAATATAATTGAGAGGTGGATGAGTGGCCACTTCAGTTATTGCAAACAACGCTGGGTTCAGCGCATTATTGCATCGTTTCTCCATATGCTTTCAGGAGCGTATTTCCTTAAAGAAATATAATTCTCTAACTCAAAGGATGAAGTTTCAAAACATTGTGAAGTCTTCTATGGAAATCTCACTGTTTTACATTGCTCTTCACAATAATCAATATTGGTATGTTAATAAATTATTTTTTCTGCCAATTAGATAGGTAAAAGTGGATACCTGAGTATTATTATTTAATATTAATATCTTATTTTTTAATAATTCAACAACTTTAATATGCACAGAAATCACAATGTTTTCGGTTGTAAAACTGTGATCATAAAATTAGTCTAAATTTAAGTTGTTGATTCTTTTGCTTTGTGATCTTCGTAATTAAAAGTAAGTTAAACCAATTCAGTGATGTAAAAGACAATTATTACTTCTAATATGCTTTCTTAGTTTTGACTTTACTGGACTTTAGTACATAGAAAGAATTCCTATCTATATAATTTTTAAAAAAATATATTTAGGAGCTTTTATTCTTGTTTATCTTCAATTTGAAATTGCAAAATTAAAAGATTTTCCAAGGAATAATTTTTAAGTTCTGATCCTCTTAGATGGTTTATGTAAATTGGGGAGGAGAGAAATTACAATCTAGAGAGGGGAGTTTAACTGTTCTTTCTCTACTAACTCCCACAGGGAAATTTTGATTGATTGTCTCTGTGTCCTTGATGTACAAGACCTTTTATCACACAAGCCTCACAAAGCAGCAGTCAGTCAGACCATATCTTGGTCCCATTTGTTCTGCCCAGTGTGAGTATTGATCCTTGCCATTTCTTGGGGGGAGCTGTGGAGCTCAAACTGGACAAGGAAAAAAATCAGTCCTAAATTCTATCAAGTTTTCCAGGAAAGTTGTTTTTCCCTTAATAGAAAATAACTTCATGAGGAGAGGGACAGTGAAGTAAAACAGTTTTATTTAGAACTTACAAGAAAGCAAAGAAAGAGCAATAATGTATTTAAAAGAGAACATGGGCCTCTCCAGAGGGGGGAGAGCTGAGAATACAAATCTCAGCTGGAGAAGAGGGAGGGCCACCCCACTCCAGGAATGCAGAGGCCCATGCTTATCTTTATAGAGGTGGTTTATAGTTGGGTGTTGTGTGTGTGTTTGTGTGTGTGTGTGTGTGTGTGTGTGTGTGTTTTGGCCAATTACATGGGTTGCTGTGGTACTTACAAAGTGTTATGGTTTTGGTCATGATGTTGTGTTAGAATGGAAAGATAGTTGCATTATAAGCTTAGAGTTCACTCACGGGTCACCTAGGATTGACCTCAAATGGAGCCTGTAAATTATAACAGAGGGTGTCATAAAACTGAAGATTTTTATTACCTAAATTAGGATTTGTGTCTAACTTGGGCCTCAATCAGGGCAATCTATTCACACTGCCATACTCTCCTGACTAACTCATCTCTTTAATGACTCAAGTCTTGTAAGGACAATGCCAAGACCAGAGTTGATATGTTGAGAGCTCTAGAAAGATCCACTAGGGGGCATCCATTATTTATTATATCACTTATATCTAGAACATTTCTTCCATGTGTAGGATCTAGTTGTCCTTGTTTTTGGTTTTCATTGAACCACTATGCTTTAGTTTTGGAAGAATATATATATCTTTCTTTTATTTTTATTATTATTTTTTTTTGGTTTTTGGGTCACACACCCAGCATAGTTCAGGGATTACTCCTGGCTCAGGGCTCAGAAATCAATTCTGGCAGGATTGGGGGACCATATGGGGTGCAGGGGATCAAATTTGGGTCAGTTGTGTGCAAGACAAAGACCCAACCTTCTGTGCTATCACTCTGCCCCCTGAATATATATCTTTCTAGGGCTGACGTTAGAATCAGAATTCAGTCTTTCCCAGAGTGCCTATCAACGTATCTGTGCTGTGCTGTTGCTGAAAATGGAGATAGACTCAGTATTGTATAAACGTTGAAATAAAACATGCAAACTTTTCTTACATATATATGAATGTGTAAATAATAGTGGATGTACTTGTGGCTGGAGAGAGCACAGCTGGTAGGGCACTTATCTTGCACATGGCCAACTCAGACAGGTTGCTTCTGCAGCATCTCCTATTTTCCCGAGTCCCGCCTGAGTCCAGAGCCAGAAAAAACCCAAGTTGTGATCCATAAATTAAAAACCAAACAAAAGAAAAAAAAAGTAAATGTACCCCTTACATAAAAGATTTTGGACAGGAAACTGAATGAAAGAACTGATGTACAAAACCGTTTTTGTAGGGGTGTTGCAAGGAATAAGTATTAGAAAACTTGGGGGAGGGATATGGGTACAGTTGAGGGATCTGTTGTTGGAATATTCTGTACACAGGAAACTCATGAATAGTATTGGAAACCATATTAATTGTAAAACATTAAAGCATAATCAATAACATTTAAAAATTATCTTTTTATATTCATTATTTTAGTTTTACTTTAAAAAAAAGTACTTCTAGGCACTTTTCTGGCTGTCCTTTTCTTTTTGGTTTTTGAGTCCCACCTGGCAGGACTCATGGGTTACTCTTGGCTCAGTGCTCAAAAAAATCACTACTGGCAGACTTGGGGGAACCATATGGAATGCCACCTGTCCTGGGTTGGCTGGGTGCAAGGAAAAAGCACTACCACTGGGCTATCTCTCCAGCCTCTGGCAGTCCTATATTATTCTTACTGTCATTCCCTAAGGCATACATATAGTGTAGAGTGGTTTGTATGTACTTACTGAGTTTTTATCTGTGAAGTCTGTGGGCACTAAAGCAAACACAAGTAAGAGGTCACTTCTGTTCTTCAATATAACTCTGAAAATTCTGTGAACATTTTTTGAATTGACCACGCCTGGTTGTGGAGATGGCTCTGCTCAGACGGACCATTCTTTCACCACAGACCACAAGCAACTGCAGCAAATTCAAAATTTGTTCACAGATATGACTCATCTCAACAGGACCCAAAAGAAAGTAGCCATCTTTTAATTCAAGCCTGTATTTACTCTCCAATGAGACCTAGAAATATCTTCTGTTTTCAAGAGATTGAAGTGTCACATCCTTTCCCAACCCCATCATGATTCCAATTATTTTTTTAATATAAATGTTTATTTAAGCACCACGATTGCATGTATGTTTGTAGTTGTGTTTCAGTCATAACAGGACACCCCTCTTCACCAGTGCAACATTCCCACCACCAATGCCCTCCCTTCTCCCCCATCTCTGGTTGTATTCGCGACAGGCATTTTCTACTTCTCTCTTTCTTTAACATTGTCATGCTAGTTGTTAGTATAGTTATTTCCCTAAAAGAGTTCACCACTCTTTGTGGTGAGCTTCAAATTGTGAGCTGGTCCTTCCAGTCCTTCCTAATTAGATAAAGCTCCTGGGGTTAAAAATTAATTTCTCTTTAGTCCTGAACGACCAATACCAGCTTGGTAGGCCCTTCAGGGTTATGATGTAATGCAAACATTTTCAAGTCTTTTGACTCTGCATATGCACTGCAAAGACTAAATTTTATTGTTCTTGGCGATTCTTTCAGACAGAGTTACAGTCTTAAAACAAATATCTCTTGTTTAGTTAATTTACTAAATGTGAGTCTATGTGAGTCTACTCATTTTCTCCAGGACAATAGTGTCATTCATTGGATAGACAAGTGAAGTCCCCTTGGCACTGTGAACAGTTTTGTGTGTGTGTATGTGTGTGTGTGTGTGTGTGTGTGTGTGTGTGTCTGTGATAGAGAAAGGGAGAGAGTTGGGAGCAGAGAGAGAGCATGGAGGTAAGGCATTTGCCTTGCATGCAGAAGAATGGTGGTTCAAATTCCGGCATCCCATATGGTCTCCCGAGCCTGCCAGGAGCGATTTTTGAGCATAGATCCAGGAGTAGAAACCCCTGAGCACTGCTGCTCAGGGTGTGACCCCCCAAAAAAATAAGAAAGGGAGAGAGAAGAAGAGAGAGAGGGGAAGAGAGGGTGAGAAGTGCCATGTATAATCTGACAATTTTTTTTTAGCCTTTCAGTTACAAATGACGTGTTAATTTATGAAATCTAGGATAAGCAATGAATTTTCTTCAAGTCTTTTCTCCTTTAATGAAAACATGATGTTAAACATTCTTCATAGAGGGACCGGAGTGGTGGTGCCGTGGTAGGACATTTGCCTTGCACATGGCTGACCCAGGATAGACCACAGTTCAATCCCCAGGCGTCCCATATGGTCCCCCAAGCCAGGAGTGATTTCTGAGTGCATAGCCAGGAGTAACCCCTGAGCATCACTGGATGAGGCCCAAAAAATCAAAACAAACAACAACAAAAAACATTCTTCATAGAGTTCTAGAGGACTTTGATGGGGGAGATGCTACCTAAAATTTTATGAAAAGAAAGTCCATGCAAGAATGAATCCATATGAGTTTCTCTCATGGTACCTACCCCAACCACAATACTGTACAAGATCCCTTATAGTTTCCACATAATTGTGATCTTTTCAGAGTCTCCTGAAACCAGTGTTTCAAGAAGGCCTGTCTGCACACAGCTTTCTGTCAGAAGGTCAAATAAGATTATCCACCAGGATGGGGCTCCTCCTCTTCTGGTCTTTTTTGGCATTTAGTTTGACTTCCTCTTCTACTCTGCCCTAGATTCCCATCTTACACCCCAATCACCTTAGACTCCAAATATCCCCTCATACCTCTTCTCTTAGTCCTATGTGTTAAGAACTTGACTTAGCTCACCCAGAGAACTCTGATAGATGAGGCCTAACCCTTTTCCAATAACTTGAAACCTTCTAGATTTGTCTTCCTTTGGGTACGTCCCCTCAGAGAATATTTGTTTTATATTTTGTAGTTACTCTTTCTTTTGCTATTGTTAATTATTGCTCGTGTTAATATTTGTTGTTAGTGGTTTATTCTTTGAGCTTTTTTTTTGGTCTAATTTGTGTAACTCCTGACTGGAACCCCAGTCAGATAATCTGGAGTCCAAAGTTGCTTCTTTAAGTAACCAGGTGTGTGACATCGAATAGACTACTTAATCTTAGAGGCCTCATCTCAGAATGACAACAGAATGCTCTCTTATAGAGTCTTTATGAAGATTGTGTAATGGAAAGTTTGCTAGGCTTCTAAAAGAAAGCTAGCATAAGTTAACAAGTGTTGTTGGCTATAGGCAGCTAAGGAGACAGAAACACAGAAAGTGTCCAAAATATACATATCAAAGCTGCCCTACAGTTCAACTTAAGGAGCCAGAGTGATAGTACAGTGAAAAGGGCACTTGCCCTGCACATGGCCAAAGTAAGTTCAAACCCCGGGACCCCAGATAGTTTCTCCACTCCCACTAAAAGTGATTCCTGAGAACAGATCCACAAAATTCCTCATATTTTTCTTTATTATTATTTACATTTCTTTAAACCTATTTTCTCAAACTTCAAGTCCCTTCTCACTCCAAACACTTTTGATGATCCATGTTTCCAAATATAGTGGATATGTATAATTGAAAACACTAAAATAAAAAACTTTGACCAAAATGCTTACAGCTTATTTCTGGAAATGCTTTCCAAAAATGCAATGGTGTCTGCACACTCTCTTAATTATTATTATTTTTCTATAATCAAACCACTCAATTTCCTGTGATAGCTGCATCTCATATCTCTGGCTTCAAAACTTTGCAGTTTGCTAAGCCAAACTCTTTCCCCTTCTATATAATTTTTAGTTGTTATCATCTGGCATATGATGCTGATTCGAAAATTTCTCTTCTAATGTCATGCCCAAGCCATCTCCCCTACAAACAACAAAATTCTACTTCTCTTAAAGTTATTTCTTCCTTTATTAATTCCATCCTTTTCCAATGACCAGAGGAAGACCATTCAGAATATTTTTATATTTACATAATTCTTTATATAGAATAAATATGTTTATTCTACATAATATACATCTATATAGAATATGTATGTAGAATTTATGTAGTATAAGTATATTCTATATAAAAATTTTGTGTAGAATATATATTTTATACTTATAAAATATAAAAATATATAGAATATTATAGAATATAATATTTTATACCTATTTATAGAATATTTTATACTACAATTAATTCTGTAGGTTCAGTTATCAATACATATCCAGAACCTAAGAACTCATTGCTTTACCACAAATACTCTAGACCAAGTTAGCTTTTATCTATATTATGTGAAACTTCCTACGTGTCCACTCTTAACCCCTATAATCTATTCTCAACAAAGCAGTCAAAAACATACTTTTTTTGGTAAGAACCTTCTCTTTATTAAAGAGTTTATGACCTAGTAGGGTGTCAGATGCATAAAGCCATTTCTATTAATTGCAAATAAAGTCATACTTTTAAATTATAACTTGAATGCTTCAAAGCCGCTGCTCCAACATATATACACAATTCATTATAAAATATGTCCCTATAAATTGAATCCAACTAATTGCGATGATCCAGAACTACCCTGACAGTGCATTCTCCTTCAAGGTATGCTGTCCCCTTTGTGGTTTTTCAAAATAATTTTCTGCTTGAGCTTGGTATTTGTAGTATCCTCTGCCTAAAAGAGTACCTAATATGTTCATTTGTATCACTTTTATTGCCTGTAAAGAATACTTTTATCACATATTATGCTACCCTCTTTATCAACTATAAGCACTTAGGCTTCTCCAAAATTCCACATTTTCTTTAGTCTTCCTTTATTGTTTTCTCATATTGCTCTTATTACTCAAAAGTTACTTGTTAAAAATCATGTGCATTGGGGCCAGCGCAATAGAACAATGAAAAGGTTTTTGTCTTGCATGTGGATGACCAGGTTTCAATTCTCAGCATCACATGGTCCCCTAAATCCTGCCAGGAATGATTCCTGAGATCAGAGCTCAGAGTAACTTCTGAGCATTGCTGGGTGTGGTCCCAAAACACACCAGAATTTCAGTGCTATTTATATAAAATCAGTTGAAAAGAAATTAATTAATTAATTAATGTTTTGATTTTTCAGGACACATCCAGCTGTGTGTGTCAGGGTTTACTCCTAGCTCTGCACACAGGGATTACTCCTGGAGGGCTTTAGGGACCACGTAGGATGCCAGAGATTGAACACTATAAGAAAAGCACACTATCCACTGTACAATTGCTCAGGAATTTATTTTTTGGACTAGAGAAGACCTAAATTGACACTATTCATGTGTGAAACACTCTATCCTGAGTCCAGATGCCTTAAACCCTCTGACTTGCTTAATTCATGCTGGGAGATAGGTACAATTCCTGTATTGTTGATCATAATTTTATCTTATTGTCTCTCACAGGCATGATAATTGCTGCTGAATCTAGATAATTGGTTAAGACTGTCGTCCTGGGCTGGAGAGATAGGATGGAGGTAAAGCATTTGCCTTGCATGCAGAAGGACGGTGGTTCGAATCCCAGCATCCCATAGGGTCCTCCTAGCCTGCCAGGAGCGATTTCTGAGCATAGAGCCAGGAGGAACCCCTGAGCACAGCCAGGCATTACTCAAAAACCAAAAAAAAAAAAAAGACTGTCATCTGGAGAATAAGAAGTAAAGTACTATTGTATGGTCGCCTATGGAACTGAAAAAAGAATGTGTTTTTACAACATACCCCCAAACCCATGTTGTTTATTCATTAGTTAAAAGAGTAAATGAGATCTTCAGAATGCAACAGATAGAATGTTCTGTAGGTATTCTATTTACTGACCTCTGTATAGGGTCCCAGCTGGTTAGGCTCCAGTATAAACAAGAATGAGATGTCAGGTGGAGATGCTCAGCAAAAGTGATGTTAAGGGATTCAGAAATCTAAATAGCCATGCAATAATGCCAGAGATTGAATATTGGGCTTTGAAAAAGCAAGTTATATATTTGAGTTTTCTCCACTCCCTTCAACACATTTTGAATCTAGTCTGACACCTACAAGGACCCTCGTGCCATTTACTTGAGCATGAATTCATTCTTTTGTTTGATTTTTTGTATTGTTATATTTTTCTTCTTTTTCCCCCTTCTTTTCTTAAATGGACAATTATGGTCTCTAGAAGAACTCCTTCCATTTTTTGCTTGTTTGACTTTTGCCTCTTCCCTTTTTTTTTTCTTTTCTCTTTCCTTCAAACAGAACTAATGTAACTAGAACCATCTTGTTCTACCTCAAAAATTGAGGGGAAACTACTGGAGGGTACCAAGACCATACAATATGAACATTGAGTGGAAATAAAAAATGACCAGACTTAAACACCAAATCCAAAGCCAACAAAAACAGAATCAATACTCAATTTACAATAAGCTAGACACAGAGGGAACCACTTTTACTAGCAGCCCGGGGGGCAAAAGAGGGGAATATGGGATGCCTGCTGGAAACAGGGATGGCGGGAGTACAACATTGGTGATAGGAATGTCCCTGTTTCAATGTCACTATGTACCTAGAGCAATGGTCCTCAAACTACAGCCCGCGGGCCACATATTGTATTTATTCCCATTTTGTTTCTTCACTTCTAAATAAGATATATGCAGTGTGCATAGAAATTTGTTCATAATTTTTGTTTTTACTATAATCTGGCCCTCCAGCAGTCTGAAGGACAGTGAACTGGCCCCCTGTTTAAGAAGTTTGAGGACTCCTGATAGAGTATTACTGTGAAAGATTTGTAATCCACTTTGGTCAAAGTAAAAATTATTATAAAAAACAAACAAACAAACAAAAAACTACTGGACCTAGAGGATAAGTTCTGGGGTAAGGAATAGTGTCTTGAATGAGAAGGAAAAGCTGTCAGGTGGCGACAGTAATAGGAACAGAATAAACCACTGATATTTTGGAAATGTCTATTTTATATCTATTTCTCTTTGAGCCCTTCTTTTTCATCCACCACTCATTGACTCCAACCCAATGATTAGTATAGTGACCATTTCGCATCTGACTGACTCATCCTGACTGGGGTCTATTTAAATAGTCCAGTCAGGGTTAATGAGAGCTGATCATCTGTGAACTGATAATGGAAAATGAACAAAACAAGTTCAGGTGCCAAGCAAAAAGAAGTTTATTTGTTTAAAAGGAAGAGGCTTTGGGAAGTAGGGTTTTCTCTATCAGGTATGTTTTCTTCTTCTCAAGTACTTGCAAAAAAGAAGAATCCATCACCCACAATATCTAGGCAGCATGGTTTAGGAGCAAAAAGAACAAGGGTGGGAGAATTTTGAGAGATAGCATCACTCCAGGCTGTTGATCTTGGACTCTGTGGTCAGTTGCAGCTCCCAGGATCATGGTTGCAACTGGGATTGCAAGAGGAGTCATTTTCACAGCAGCTGGAAGGTGCGGCGAAGCAGACATCAGGAATCCGGGTTACCAGAGAACAACTACTTCCAAAGCCAGATGCAGAGAAAGTGGTGACACAGGAAGAGGTATCTGGGGGTTCGCAGGGAGGTGGAGGTGGTGAGCAGGCAGATGCACAGGGAGCAGGACATTGAGGGGCTGGAGGGGGGCACTTTGGTGGACATTCGGAAAGGTTCTTGGTAGGAGGCTGACACTCCTGTTTTTTCTGCTGGCAGGACATCTTAGAGAAAGTTCAGTTCCTCTGAAAAGCAATGAGAATATTTTGAAACTGCAATTAGAATGCATCTTATTCAAACCACTATTTTTTTTTAACAGCACCTGAAATCTTAGAATTGATTCTCTAGCTCCCAAATTTACATCTATATGTTCTACATTCCTGCAGAGGAGCTTACTCAAAATACTAGACTCAAATACTAGAGACAACTCTGCTTTAAAATTTGTGCTATCTTTTTTTTTTTTTTTTGGTTTTTGGGCCACACCTGGCGATGCTCAGGAGTTACTCCTGGCTGTCTGTTCAGAAATAGCTCCTGACAGGCACGGGGGACCATATGGGACACCGGGATTCGAACCAACCACCTTTGGTCCTGGATTGGCTGCTTGCAAGGCAAACGCCGTTGTGCTATCTCTTCGGGCCCCAATTTGTGCTATCTTTACCTATGCTTACTGCTTCTCCCAAGTAGCCTGATTTTCAAAGCAGCTACTTCAATCCTAGAGAGTTCCATAGTCACATATTGCTTTTATATTTCCTTTTATTTATATTTTCTGGAAACCTCTTGCATTCCAACTTCAGTCCTTTAATGAGTTCATTGGTGATTCAATAATTTTCAAAAATATACTTGCTTCTAAACTTTCTTTTCTTCCCCTTTTCTTCCATCTCTTTAGTTTTTCTTTCAATTTTCTATTTTTTAAATCATGTTGCTTTTGGTCTTCCTGAACAAATGTATTATGATCAGTTATGTCAACTATGTGATGCATTTTCTTTAAATGAATTTAAAAAATGATGAAAAAATCTCCTTTTTCTCCTATTTCATAAAACAGGCTATGCCTTTGGTCTTACTTTTCAATCTCATCTTAGAAAACTACTCACCTCCACCACATTCCAAATCTCTAGTTAACATTAATCTCTCCAAGGTTGTTATTTCAAAGCAATGCTTAATACCATGAGCCCAAATTTCCTGAAGTCAACAGTTCATTTAGAGTTCTCTCTAATCAGATAAAACTTATCCCACTTAGCTGAAGTAGACCAAACCCATCCAGCCCAGACAGTACCATAGAAATTAGAATGCTCACCTTATTCTCTCACCTTTGGAATAATGGTGGATACAACATGCATAGTGAGGAGATGGATGCAAATGGAGACCTTTTATACAGATCTGGTACCCAAGTCACAGGAATGAGACATGATGCTATAACAGCTGATCTCAACCAGGTGCTTATAAAAACTTCTCAATTTTTATGACTCTGTCATTGTCACTTTGTCATGTTAGGTCACTACTGGATCCTTATTACTATTTTTTCTGAGATAAGTCTCCCCTCTATAAACCCTACACATATTTTCATAAAGATAAGACATTCGTGATTTACAAGGGAGTTTAAATTCTTCATAGCTTAAGGACTGACATAAGAATTCCTGGAGGAATCCTAAGTATTTATGAGCTGAAAATCTAAAGCCACACTTCTGGGATAAAATCAGGACATAGAAGTTACATAAGACTCTACCATTGGGATGAGACTCAATAATTTAAGTATAATGAGCCACTATTAAGAGTTCAGGGCATTGACTCAAATATAAAAATCTCTTAAAACATTGATCAGCACTGTAGTTTCCCATTTAGGCCCAAATGGAAACCAGATTAGTTTGTTAATAAAATTCCACACACACAGATATGAAGAAAATAAAAACCAGTAATGTCAAGGAAGTGGTCAAAGATGTTCAGTGTTTAAAACAGACTCTAAGATGTGCCATGTTTAAACTAGAAGCCAAGCCTCTGAGACCACAAATTCAGGGATACTTCTATTTGTTTACACTCTATTCAGCTTGCTTTTTTTTGTAGCCATAGGAATCTACATTGCCCACACACACACACACACACACACACACACACACACACACACACAAAAAAAAAAAAAACAAAACAATAACAACACTTTTTTCTTTATGTCATCCTCCAACCAATTTGTCTTCCCTGGAACATCATTGGAAACATTTTTCCTATATAATAAACTCTCAAAAATATTATGGCAAGTTGGAATTCTTGTAAGATTATGGCCCCCCTACCTAGACCGGATTCAGAACAGTTTGCTATCTTGTATTTTTTTCCCTCTTGCAGCCTGAACTCATAATACCTTTCCACTCTCTCAAACTTTCCAAATTTTTACGCTGTCTCAAACTAGATATGATACTTCTTCTTTGTAGGTAAAATAGTAGCTGTCAAATGCAAAGTACCTATATTTCTTACTGCCATCTTTTCAAGTCTGCTGCTTTGACCTGCAACAATCCATCATGATTTCCTAACTCAGAAGAGAAGCAGCCCCATTTCCTTTCTTTTTTAAAAATATCTTTATTTAAGCACCATGATTACAAACATGATTGTAATTGGTTTTAGTCATAAAAAGAACACCCCCCCCTTCACCAGTGCATCATTCCCACCACCAATGCCCTCCATCTCCCTCCTCCTACACCCTCTGCCTTTATTTGAGAAAGGCATTCTACTTCTCTCACACATTAACACTGTCATGGTAGTTGTTAGTGTAGTTATTTCTCTAACTGCATTCACCTCTCTTTGTGGTGAGCTTCATAATGCCAATTTCCTTCCCCTTTACTCTGGATTATTGGGTCTCCTAAAATTGCCCTTGAAGATTCCTGGAACATGCAGTTTAAACATTGAGGCTCCAATCATTGTTCAATGGGTTAGTTATTGATGCGAAGGGGGGGGGGGAGGAAGATAGAGAAAGAGAGAGAATGGAAGAGAGAGAAAGAGAGAGAGTGAGAGACAGAGAGAGACTCTCTTAGAAGACCAGGTCTGTAGTAAACTCTTTGGCTTCTATGAGATGCCAGGCTAGGAGTTAATTCAATGGTACTGATCAGCATTAGAAAATGTTTATTGATTCACTACCCTTTGTGGTGAGCATCATATCATGCAGTTAGAGAAATAACTACACTAAGAACTATCATGACACTGTTAATAAGAGAAGTAGAATGCCTGTCTCGAATACAAGCAATATAGTGTTGGAGGAGGAGAGAAAGGGGGAGCATTGATGGTGGGACTGTTGCACTGGTGAAGTGGGGTGTTCTTTTTATGACTTAAACTACAAACATGTTTGTAATCATGGTTCTTAAATAAAGATATTATCAATGAAAAACAAAGAAGATGCTCATTGGGTTGTTAAGACTTTGGTGCTGGCTTTCTGCTCTCTGGTTTTCAGAAGAAGCTGGACGAAATAATCTAAGTTTTTTATTTAAGTTTCAACCTTTATGAAGATTAGCCTTTCAAGAAGTTAACACCAAGTACATGTTGTTATCTTTCCTGGACCTCTCTTTTAGGAGCATATCGTATGTGTAGATGAGAGTGGTGGAAAGCTTGAAGAAAAGAAGGGGTGGTGGTTGGGTGTCTATGTGAGGATGAAAGAAGGCATTTCACAGATCCATTTAGTTCATCTTACTTATTAGAGACAACCTACTAAAGTATTATAAGTAATTTTAAAAAGTTTAACATAAAATTCCATGTATAAATTTAATACCATCATTTAAAAACTAGGTCAATAATTAAAAAAAAACTAGCCTAATGAAAACGAACTATATTGGGGGACAGAGACAGGGGTTAAGGTGCTTGTCTTATGTGCGGCTGTTCCCAATTCAGTTTCTAGCACTATTTGGTGCCCATGGTCCCTCTCAGCAGAGTTGGGAATAGCCATTTAGAAACACTGGATATGGTTCAAGGCTTTCCCCACACAAAATTAGAATCCACTTTCTTGTAATAACTTTGCTATTGATTATAAGAATATTAATTTCTGGGCCAAGGCAATAAATAGTAAAGCAATGGCTTTACTTTAAGATGCTTGAGTTGCAATGTGTCTAGTTTGGTTTTCATTTCCATCACCTCAAATGGTCCCCTAAGTTCCACCAGTAGTGATTTCAAAGAGCAGAGCCAGGAGTAACCCCTGAGTACCACTGAATAAGGACAAAAATAAAACAGCAAAAAAAAATTAATTTATTGAGAAGAAAGTTGCCTTCAAGTAGCGAAACATTTTTGGTATGCAAAACTGAGCACTTTTGCACCATTGGATCAAAAGAAAAATGAACCTTTCTTTTTTCTTTATTTTATTGAAGGAGTATTATATTCAGTTATTGTGAAATCAAAGTTTAAGATTTTTTTTGTACCTAAGAAATGATATAAATGGGTTACTATGAAGGGAAGGAAGATTATATTTATTCTCAAAACCTCTCACCTACCAAACATGTTAACTACTTTGTGACACATAATATGCTCTATAAATTTCTTTTTTTTGCGGGGGAGGGGAGCACCCTGTGACCCTCAGGGTTATTCCTGGCTCTGTGCTCAGAAATTGTTCCTGGCTCAGGGGACCATATGAGATGCCGGGGATCGAATCATGGTCCATCCTAGATCGGCTGCTTGCAAGGCAAACACCTTACTGCTGTGCTATGGCTTTGGCCCCATTCTTCTCCTATTTTTTGTTTGTTTGTCTTTGGACAATACCCAGTGACACTCAGTGGTTACTCCTGACTTTGCGCTTAGAAATTGCTCCTGGCTTGGGGGACCATACGGGACGCCAAGGATCAAACCCAGGTCTGTCCTACATAAGCAGCATGCAAGGCAAACGCCCTACCATTGTGCTATTGCCCCAGTCCTACCATGAATTTCTTAATCTCCTTTTACATTACAGATGAACAAAAAATAAAAGTGAAATTCATGAAGAGTGGAGAATTCTCTTTTTGCCTGTTATTCCAGGAAAATATGCAAGAATATGAAAGGGCATTCTTTTCTTGAAAACTAGACTAATATTTTATAATAAATAAGATATCAGAAGGATGGAAATAATGAATGGCTCAAATAACACTGTTAAGTTTAATGGGACTGGGGATACGACTTATTGGTGACATATAAAGTATTTTTCACACATTTAAACCCTGGGTTTGATTTCCTACACATACATCTATACCACAGAATATTTGCTTTATTGTATTCTTTAGTCTATAAATTAATAACCTCCAATGTATAATCATTGAAAACTGTTGCCAGGAGTATTAAACATCATCATTTCTGAGAACCACACCTCCAAAGTAATTTTCTGTGGCTTGAGATGTTGTTCCCTATCCTTTCATCCTCTTCAATAATCTATTTCATAAGCTTCATGTCTTGACATAACATAGAAGCTGGAAGAAGATGGCACTAGTCGTTAGCCATGGGTATGTTATTTGTTGTTGTTCTAAAAAAATCTCATTGGTTTCTTTTTATTGACTTAATAAGAGATAGAACTATTGTAGTAGTATAGTGAAAATAGCATTTCACAGATAATATATGGAAAACACACCTAGATTTTCTTCCTTTGATTGGTATCATCCTGCTTATGTGAAGGTTTTTAAGTAAGTTGAGTCATATTTTTTTAAGTTCCACTAGTCTTTAACCGTAACTACCTTGTAAGTGAAGTCTAGTGAGAGAATAATCTGGGCTTTCTGCTTACGTCTTACTTTAATCAGAGTAATCATACCTTTACTTCTTTATATATTTGGATATGTACATAACATTTAACTTGAAACGGAATAATGCAATGTTGAAACATTTGACCAGAACATAGGGAGCATCCTTGATTATTCCAGAAATGAAGGAATAAGATAAAATTTACATTTTATGAAATCACGAACTTTGCTTGTACACGGATAAAAATGAAGAGTATTAAGCTGAGCAAAATGAGTCAGTAAGAGAGGTATATACATTGAATACTTGTACACATTTGTGGGATATGAGAAAATAAGGTAGTATGGTAATGGTGTCCAGAGACAATAGAGATGCAGGACAGGAGTGCCAGTCCATGGTAGGAAGTTTGCCACAAAGATGGGGGGAGTTAGGGCAGAGAAAGGACCACCATGACAATAATAGCGGGGAAATTACCACTCTTGATAATTTAGGTTTTGAAAGGAGATAAAGCAATAGGCATGATACCTTAGTAACAATATCACAAACCATGGAGTGTAAAAAGAAAAATAAATAAATAAATAAATAAAAGAAAGAAAAAGAATAAAGAAAAGAAGAGAGAAGAGAGGAAAAGAGAGAGTGAATGAGTGAGAGAGTGAGAGAAAGAAGAAAATGTCTAGAGAGGCAGAAATGGGGGAGGACAGGAGAGAAACTGGGGACATTGGTAGTGAGAAGTGGACCCTGGTGAAGGATGTTGTACATTTTATATTATTCAATCATGAAAGACTTTGTATCTGTGAGGAGAAAAACTGTATTATGAACAACCTTTAAACTATGATGTTTAAATAAAGTGATTATAAATGAAAATTTTACATTTTAGAAAAGGATTAGGTGCCTTTAAGGCCCTTAATTTGTTTACAGAAAAACAGAAAACAAACTAAAGCTAGAAGTCTGATGTAAGGTTCAGAGATGGACCTGCAGGCACTTCATTAATACATTGAAGATGAAGGAAGGTGATTAAAAGGTCATTTTTTGGCCTAAGTCTGTCTGGCCACAGCTCTTGCATTTCCTTACTAACCTATCATGTCCTAAGCCACCTCATCACTATCCTGCCTATGGATTCAAGAATGACACGAATTCTTGTGTCTTGAGTGTGCCTCTTAATAGAAGGATGAGGTAAGAACTAGACTAGCATTGGCATGCCTGAGATTCTTATCAAGCTAATTCCTAAGTGATTAAAGAAAAAAAGAGGACATCAGGAATCTTCCTTCTTTTTTTTGAATAACTGGATCTTTGACTAGTTCCCCTGGTAACCTAGAATCTCAGTGGACAGAGAAATATGTGGTGTTTATGGTTTTAATCAGTTCTGGAAGAATTCTTGGCCCTCCTAAAGGCAACTGGATATTTTAAGAATGTATATCCATTTTGTGCTTCCATTTGCATTAGGGGCATAGTTACAAACCAGACTATGACTCTGAGGCCATCCCAAATAATGGATAGGACTTTATATCACTTGGATTTATAGGTGTTTATTTACATCACAGCTATGACTCCCCTATTTTTTAATCATATTATACAGGTGGATTTATGTCTCTGGTAAAAATCCAACTGTATAATAAGATAACTCAAAAAATTGCGAGCCAATAAATCAACACTATAAAAACATAATGGGTATTTTGTAAATTGTACACAGGATGTAAGTATTGCATTACACTTATGGGCATAATATTTTTTTATTTTAGTTTTTGCAGTCTCATCTATTTCCCCAGCCATTATTTCCATTCTTGTGAAATTAGGGGTCACACACCAAAATTATCTTCTGCTACCATTTCTACCATATGGCTCTTCTTTTCCTAAATTCTCTGACTGCAGAAAACTGCCTTGAGTTTAAGGAGATGACTAATTTACTCCAGACTCTGTCAATTGTGGGTTTCTTATCTCCATGGGGTGTCATTATGTAAAATAAGTATTGTTGGTTTTAGTCTTCATGTATGATGTAATGATAAAAAGCTCTGTTCTTGGTAATTCTGTGTCATATTAGACCCTGGATGACTTTTTAGTATATATTCTTTGATGATTCCTCTCATCTATCTCCTGGGGAAAAACTTGTAGAGTTGACTTTACTTCCTTCTCTCCTTCCTTCCTTCCTTCCTTCCTTCCTTCCTTCCTTCCTTCCTTCCTTCCTTCCTTCCTTCCTTCCTTCCTTCCTTCCTTCCTTCCTTCCTTCCTTTCCTTCCTTCCTTCCTTCCTTCCTTCCTCCCTCCCTCCCTCCCTCCCTCCCTCCCTTCCCCCTCCCTCCCTCCCTCCCTCCTTACCTCCCTCCCTCCTTACCTCCCTCTTCTTTTCTTTCTTTCTTTCTTTCTTTCTTTCTTTCTTTCTTTCTTTCTTTCTTTCTTTCTTTCTTTCTTTCTTTCTTTCTTTCTTTCTTTCTTTCTTTGTTTCTTTGTTTCTTTCTTTATTTAGTTCTTTTTCTATTTTCTTCTTTCTCTTTCTTTCTTTCTTTCTTTCTTTCTTTCTTTCTTTCTTTCTTTCTTTCTTTCTTTCTTTCTTTCTTTCTTTCTTTCTTTCTTTCTTTCTTTCTTTCTTTCTTTCTTTCTTTCTTTCTTTCTTTCTCTCTTTCTCTCTTTTCTTTCTTTCTTTCTTTCTTTTTTTTTAGTTTGTAAGCATACCTAGCAGTGGTCAGGGGGTATTTATGTTTCTGGACTCATAGATAATTTTGGGAGTGCTTAGAAGAATATATAAGGTGCTACATATTGAAACCCAGAGCTTGTGTGTAAAGGCAAGCACCCTACCTAATGTTCTATCTCTCTAACCAGGGTTTGGCTTTCTGCCATGATCTCTCAGTTGATCTCATTGGATGATGTAATAGCTAAAACATTCTAGTGGAACTTGTATTCACAAATTTTCCTTAAACAATATCTTTTGCTCATAACATTGAAAGGGGTGCCTAGAAATTCCCCTTTCCATCTATATTTATCTGTGCAATCATTTCAAAACTCTGTTCTTAAATCTTTTTTTAAAAAAACAAGGTTTTATAGGTTAGAGCTTTCTTATTCTTATACAATTGTGGCTCTTGTTTTCTGGGCTCCTTTCACTAAGACCAGCAGAACAAACCTTTGAATCTATCAATCTTCCCTTTTTTTTTTTTTGTTTGGTTTCAGTTTTGGGGCCACACAAGGCAGTACTCAGGAGTTATTCCTGGCTCTGCATTTAGAATCAGTCCAGGCAGGCTCAAGGGACCATTTTGGATGGCAGAAATCTAACCCAAGTCATCCATGTGTAAGGCAAATGCCCTACCCATTGTGCTATCACTCCGGCTTCTAACAAAAATTTAAAAGTATTGGTATATATCATGTTTCAGATATAAAGCTTTATATTTTAACATCTGCATGTACTGTTATGATTACCAGAAAAATTCTAACTTCTATCTCTTTATCTCTTTTACCTCTTCTATCTTCTATTGTTTCCTCTCCTATACATGTTGACCCAACTCTAAACTCTTTCCCTATGGTAACCACTAGTCTGTTCTCCATATTTAATAAATATATTTTGTTTCTTCGTTTGCTTTGTTGTCTTCTATTCCACAGGAATGAAATATACATCCAAATATATGCTAGTTGTCTTTAATATATTTCACTTTTTTTTGTTTGTTTGTTTTTGGGTCACACCTGGCAGCGCTCAGGGGTTCATCCTGGCTCTATGCTCAGAAATCGCTCCTGGCAGACACAGGGGACCATATGGTGTGCCGGGATTTGAACCACCATCCTTCTGCATGAAAGGCAAATGTCTTACCTCCATGCTATCTCTCCGGCCCCATAACTTATTTCACTTTGTATGATGAGTCAATCAATATTTATCAAGGGTCTCTAGAGAGATAGCACAGGCCCGGGTTTGATTTCTGGCCTCCTACATGGTCCCCCGAGCCTGTCAGGATCTATTTCTCAGTACAGAGCCAGAAGTAACTTCTGAGCACCACTAGGTGTGTCCGAAAAACAAAAACAAAACAACAAAACAAATTTTATCTAGTAGGTTTCCATGAGTTTCAGAGTGTGTGACTCCTCTTGGTTTTTTCTTGGCTACTAGTGGACAAGAAAGAACCTGTCAAAAATAAGAGAAGCACTTCTAAACATACAGGTAAGTAAAAAGAATGGCCCTAATTGGTGTATGATGAGAGCTTCCCACCAACAAAGTAGGTTGCCTAGGGTGCCTAGGGTGACATATGTGAAGTGGGAGGAGAGAGATCACTATTTCAAGTAGGTAGATGAACATTTCCCTCCTTATCTACTTGTCACCAGGGATGTACCCAGGGGAAATCAACACTGAAGTAAGTATCTGTATATACAGATTTTCTGTCTCATGAGGCAGTTGTCAAATTATACCTGGGTTCCATATGTTCTGCCCAGTATGCAGAATTGAGAGGTACAAGTGAGATGCAGAACTCTAGGCTTGGAACAAAAGTCACTCCCTAAAAAGAGAGGCATCTTGATTCTTGAGAGAAGAGTCAGAAATGCCTGGACAAAGTCTGTGTATAGAAACACAGGAGGAGATTACAGATGTACAATGTTTTTTCCCAGGTAAAATTCCATAAACTACTACTTTTGTAAAGAATTTTGGACCATGGTGATTAAAGAAAATATTTATACTTTATCTTCTACAAAAGCAGTGTTTTTTTTCCACTCTGGATAAGCCCATATCCTCTTATATATATATATATATATATATATATATATATATATATATATTACCTTGTCTAATTTTGCTATCTGTTTCTGGCCAAAAATTCTTTTCTGTGATAGAAACCTGGAACATAGAGAATATTTAGGACTTTTCTTTCCTGTAAAGAGTAGTTCTTCGTGAATCATTTCCCGGCATTAGGCAGAAAAAGTGGAACCCACATGTGTTTTAATTGCCTCCTTGTGAGGTTGGTGAGATGTAAGGTCTGTTCTGTGTATGTGCTCATAGCTGACTCTCATCTGTCCTAAACTTCCTAGGAATTTGACTGAAAAACAAAGATAGGTAATGGTAAATTATAAAGGTATATTTTAAGCAAAGTAGTTTTTTTTTATTGAAATTGATTTACAAAGTTGTGCGGGAAGAGAAAGAGAGAACATGGACTACTACAGAGTAAAAATAGCAACCAAAAAAAAACAAAAACAAAAACATAGAGACAGCAAGTGAGATATAGGACTGAAGAGCCAATTGCCACTTCTCGCCTCTCTATTTCACATAAGCAACCTTCTCTTTTGCTAATGAGAGTCACATCTCCAATTACCAACCTACCTAAATACACATGTTGGAAAACATTGAAGGCCACAGGAGCAAGACAGAAATTAGTGAGTCAGATAATAGGATTTAAAACATCTGGCTGGTTCTTCAAAGAAGTGGTTTAAACACTCCTGAAACTCGTTTGAAACAATAAGCACCTATGAATAGCTAAAGCAACCCTCAGAAAAAGAAGATGGTAGCCATTGCTTTCCCCAACTTTAAATTGTATTACAAAGCAATATTGAAACAGATTGATATTGGCATAAAGACAGCCCTCAGATCAATGGAATAGACTTGAGTATTCAGATAACGTTCCTCAAACAATCGATCAATTAATCTTTGATTAAGGAACAAGAAATGCAAAATGGAGCCAGGAAAGCCTCTTCAACAAGTGGTGTTGGCACAACTGGTCAATCACATGCAAAAAAAAGCTAACTCAGACCTCCATCTAACACCATACACAAAGGGCAAATTCAAATGAATTAAGACCTTGATATCAGGTCCAGAACTCTAAGGTATATAGAAGAACGGGTAGGTGAAATACTCCATGACATTGAGACTATAGACATCCTCAAGGAGGAAACACCATTGCCTAAAGAATTGGAAGCAGAGTAAACAAATGGAAGTATATTAAATTGAGAAGCTTCTGTACCTCAAAGGAAACAGGATTCAAAAACCACCTTCAGAATGGGAGAAACTATTCACCCAGTACCCATTAGCTAAGGGGCTAACATCTAAAATATATAAAAGGTACTGACAAAACTTAAAAAGAAAAAAAACTTTTAACCCCATCAAAAATGGAGAGAAGAAATGAACAGACACTTCCTCAAAGAAGAAATACAGATGGCCAAAAAACACATGAAAAATGCTCCACATCACTAATCATCAGGTAGATGCAAATTAAAACAACAATGAGATGCCATTTCATGTCACAGAGACTGGCAGTCATCAGAAAGAACAAGAACAATCAGTGCTGGCATGAATGTGGGAAGAAAGGGACTCTCATTCACTGCTGGTGGGAATGATATCTAGTCCATTCTTTATGGAAAACAATATGGAGATGCCTCAAACTGGAAATTGAGCTCCCATAAGATACAGCTATACCACTCTTAGGAATATACCCTGGGAACACAAAAACACAAGACAAAATTGACCTCTGCATGCCTATGTTCATTACGGCTCGGTTTACAATAGCCAGGATCTGGAAACAAGCCAGTTGCCCAACAACAGATGAGTGGCTAAAGAACCTGTCATACCTATATGCAATGGAATACTATGCAGCCGTCAGGAGAGATGAAGTCATGGAATTTTCCTAAACATGGATGTACATGGAATCTATTATGCTGAGTAAAGTCAATGGGAGAGATATAGACACAGAATAGTCTCACTCATCTGTCGGATTAAGAAAAATAAAAGACTTCATTGTAATAAAACCCAGAGGTAATAGAGCTGAGGCTTGGAACACTGGCCCAAGATATGAAGCTTACCACAAAGAGTCATTAGTGCAGTTGGAGAAATAACTATACTAACAACTATCCTGACAATGGTAGTGAGTGAGAGAAATAGAATGCCTTTCTCTAAGACAGGGGGTGGGGGAAGAACAAGATGGGGGTCATTGGTGGTGGGAAGGTTTCAAAGGTGAAGGTGAGTGTAATTTTTATAACTGAAACCAAACTACAAACATGTTTGCAACCATGATGCCAAAATAAAGATATTAAAAATAAAATATATAAATAAAACAAAACAACACAAAAAATAACTGGCAGAGGAATTGATATCGAGGCTGTGTGTATGAGAAAAAGAGAGATAAGGAGAGAGGCGATATGAGGTTCTGATTAAAGTGGGGATGGGTGTACTAAAAAACATGGGTAACTTTATCTTATTTTGACATTCTTTCATACTAGAATGAAAGGTATTTTGTGTTTTTTGTTTGCTAGGTTTTTTTTTTTCATTTAGGGGATACCTCATCAGTGCTTGGGGCTTAATCCTTGCTCTACTTAGGTACCACTCCTGAGGAGCTTGAGGTCCAATGCAGTGTTTGGGATCAAATCCAAACCAGCCATGTGAAAAGCAAGTGCCCTATACTTGCCATATTTATCATTCCAGAACACATAGAAAGGTATTTTTATTGTCCCTATTTCACAGAATGGTAATTATATCCCTTGTAGAACCAAGCTATGACTAGATCCTTGAGACCTGCTTTTACTTCTCTGCTTGTTTGTTTTCTTATATTCCTAGAAGACCTTCTTTGCCATATCTTAAGCTATGTGCCCCAAAAACAGAAAAAAAAGAAATTTTTGTATACTAAAGAGAGAATGCTGACTTCTCCAGAATGGAGAGAACCACAGAACACATATCAGCATTAAAATATGAACCTGTGCAAGTATCGAGCTGGAGATGGAACCACATGCACATGGGAGACATATATTTGGCAGCACATGCATGTAGTTTAGTTGTTCAAAGTTGGCTTGTATCAGGCTTTTATCAAACTGCTCCACATTGCGCTTTCTGCCTAGGTAAGGGTTTCTTCCTAAGATGGTTGCCAACGGGAATATCTGGGAACAGTTGATGGTATTCTTTGATATTCCATTCCTAAACTTTCTTCCTGCTGGAGCTTCTCTCGAAGATAGGGTCCAGCCTTTTATGGGTCTGTGTTAGATCCAATTGAATGTCTTATTATGTTTTAGTTCCTGTGTCCACAATCTGTTAGGAAAGGTGAAATAACTGCCTAATGGATATTAGTCCTTTGGAGTTGGGCCTCATTCTGGTTCTATGCTTAGGGACTACAACTGAGGGTTTTTTGTTTGTTTTTTTTTTTTTTTTGGAACCAAAAGAAGTACTGGGGGACAGTTACGCTAAATCATGTTCAAGGCAAGCACTTTAACTCTGTACTGTCTTTCTATTCCTGTTATTGTTCCAAAATTGTAAATGTTTCTAATAAAGAACAAATTTAAAAGGATGAGGAAATATAAAATAGGTGAAATAAATGTTAGATTTTTGGACAAGTAAATAAAAGTGATATTTCTTTTTCTACTTGTAGTAAAAAATTTTTCTCAGAAATCTCTTATACAAACATACTAAAGATCTGAAAGTGGGGCCGGAGAGATAGCATGGAGATAAGGTGTTTGCCTTTTATGCAGAAGGTCGGTGGTTCAAATCCCAGCATCCCATATGGTCCCCTGAGTCTGCAAAGAGCGATTTATGAGCATGGAACCAGGAATAAGCCCTGTGCGCTGCCAGGTGTGACCCAAAAACCAGAAAAAAAAAAAGATCTGAAAGCATAGATACTAGAAATCTACTGGCTACATATGGACAATCAATCAAAGATTTATCAACATTCATAATACAGCTTTATTCAACCAAGTGCCCTTATCACCACATAAGATGATAGTATTAGAAAACTTTAATATATATGACATTTTGTGGCAGTAAAATGGATAGATACTTAAATTTTTCAAAAAGTGTTTATTTTCACAAAATGGATTTTTATTTTAGCTAAAGTAATTATTAACTTGTAAACTTCATTCTCTCTCTTGCACAATAAAAATATATTTCCCCAAAGTGGCTTTATTTCATATAGGGTTAGGGGGTAGGGCTATGATTCCCCAAAAATGCACCCAGGCCCTAGTACAATTCCCCCCTGTATTCTAAAGAGCTACTCTCAACCTGAAAGGGTCCTTCCTTGGTCCTAGCACTGATGTTGAAAACTTTGGCCCTTTAAGCTATCTCCTCAGTCTCAAAAATGCTTTTTTTAAAATGTTGTTTAGAGAGAATAATGAGCGGAAATAACTAGTTGCACAAATTAGAGTGTGTTTACAGCAAGTATACTAGTGTTGAGAAGTTTTATTAGCATGGAAAAGTATTGACAATTATTTAAAAAAATGATTATAGGGGCTGATGAGATTCCAGGTAGGCTTAATACATGTTTTGATCCCTGGCATCACATGGCTCTCAACCAATACCATAGTAAGGCTACTTAAACAAAGCAAAGCAAAACCATAAAGATATTATAAAATAGCAAGAAATTATTCTAGTCTGTGAATGATCGTTTCAAACTATGTCCATATGTCTAGCAACGTTTATTTTTAGATGATATAATTTTAAGTTGACCTTCGTCATCTTCCTTATGCTTATCCACCTAAAGAAATCTTTACACAAGTATGCATCATTTGCCAGATGAGAAAAATTACACATCGCAAGTATAATTATATATAATCACAATATGCCAATATATCTGTATTCATACAACGAAGGCAAAAATCAAGTGACTTAGTAGCTAAATTCCTTGGCATTTTAAATGTCAGCTGATAATATGCTTTTTAGTCTGGACAGTATAATCTCTAAGATGTGTAACTAGTAAAACATGTTCTGTGTTTTCCTAGAAAATGAAAGCCAACTAAAATATATTTTTCTACAATTTACATTGGTATACAATGTAAGTATACAATAAGTGGGCCTAACCGTTCATTCTCCGGGTTCCTTCTACACCCTCAGGTCCACATTGTTGCAGCTGATAGACCTTAAACTTAGAACAATGCTATCCCACACTATAATTTTCAGATAGCTGGAGTTTACATATTAGTACAGCAAACTCATTTGGTGAAGTACACTAAAAGTTGGAGATGGGACTGTGAGGTAAATCAAAGGACTAGCATGAATGTTTTACCTTCATGAAACTCCAATTTTTATCCTTGATATAGGGTGCCTCATCCGTCCCAACAATCCTGAGGATTCTGAAGACAACTGAGTTGTCACCCTGACACCAACAGCACACTAATATGAACAGTGGTTAGTTCAAGGAGAGAGAGAGAGAGAGAGAGAGAGAGAGAGAGAGAGAGAGAGAGAGAGAGAGAAGAGAGAGGAGAGTGAGAGGAGAGAGAGAAGAGAGGGGAGAGAGGAGAGAGAGAAGAGAGAGAGGAGAGAGAGACTGAAAAAGAGAGAGGTTGTCTGGTCCAATAAGTAAAGTATTAGAGATAGGGCTGTAGGCTCTATGAATATTGCGTAAGAAACACTATCCACACACAAAAAAATTGTAGGCATACATTTCTTATGTTATCATCACATTTGGCACTGCGTCTACATTCAAATAAACTCAATGTATAAATAAGCCACTTTCTATGACTCCTTTTGTGTCCTATCTCTAGAAAATTCTTTCTCACACTCCATCTTTGTTCCAAAGTCTACTTATCTTTAAAGTTCCTGTTGAAATGCTACCTACTGCAGGAAATCTTTTCGTCTTGGCCCCAATAGCATATGCTTTTAGATTAGGGTTACTTCTTACAAGGCCTAGGTAACCACTCTTTTTTTGGGGGGTAGTACAAATCTGGTTTAGCTCAGGACTTACTCCTAACCCTGCACTCAGGAATTATGCCTTGTGGGGTTCAGGGGACCATGGATACAACCCAAGTTGGCAGCTTGCAAGGCACGCATCCTATTCACTGTACTATCTCTCTGACTTCCCCAGGAAACCCCTTTTAATCCACAATACTATTATGAGTCATTCCATATTGCACTTGTATTTGGTACTTATTTTGTGTACTTATATTTCTTCCGAACATAAATTGAGACATAAGAATTCATAAGTCAATCAATTTAACGTTGTATTTATTAGTCCACATATTTTAATCCAGAGTGTACATTGCTTTTTCTTTTCAGATAATAAACTTTTCTAGAGCAGAAACAAATTTCCTTCAGTGAGCACAAACAGTATTCAATATATATTTATCTTGTTAAAGGTGTCAGTGTCAGAATTATGGGATAGCATATGAGATAATGATGGCTGGACAATGCTTAAAATTAAGGAAGCTCAAACTATCTGTGTCTCTGAAATATTGTCAACTGTCTGAGATAGAAAGGGGGTGCATAAACTTGTGGGGGGATCTCTGCATATTTATTCAGTGACCGGAGTGTTCATAGAAGTTATGGCTCCAGAAAAGGTGGCTGTATTTTTGTTGAGCTGAGAAGTATATGGGGGCAGAGGTAGAGGATCATTCAGTTTATTTGTTGTCTTTTAAGTTCCAGGAACCAGTAGCATACCTTTGCAAAAGATTGACAAGGCAAAGACTTGATCTTCCGGGAAGAATGAGTACAAGAGATCTGAATGGAGAGAACAATAGTACCTGTTCTCTGTTCTCTGGGTCTGGTCATCTTAACATTCCTCCTCTTTGATGGTGTAAGTTTGGCTTCCACTGAGACACCGTGGCTTCCACGTAGCTCTTTTACGTACACAATGCTTTCGATCTGGGGGTTTCTGGAACCCCGAATCATGGCTACCTGAATAGTTTTCACAAGGAACAGAGCTAGGAGAAAGAGAATAAGGTGAACACTGGGGAGCAGGACTTTTGGGAGTCCAACAAGACTGCTGCTTCCACTGTGACATGGCCAGGTTTGTAGGGTCTAAGCTAGAAGGAAAAAGAACATTCAGTTAATTTTCCAACATTTTAAGGGACCTGCTTCTGTTTGAGATCTGGAGCTGCCAAAGCACTCATTCCACAACAGTCTGACAAAATACACTTCTACTCAAACCCAGAAAATAGGCTGACACCATTTTGAACAAACATGCATTTCTTTCAGGAACCTATGGCTAAACAGAATAGTCTGCTTAGTTTTATTCTGCCCCAACTCTTATTCTCCCATATATGATCTTGTCCATATTCTCCTATTTTAGAGTATTTGAAATATTTTTTAGGATGTTCCCTTCTCCTTGGGCCAAGTCTACCCTGTCTAAACCCAGGAAAGAGAAGAGAAAAGTGATAAAACTTCTCTTAGCAGCATCTGAGATGGTGGTATCTTGCCCAATTGGAACTAACCTCACCCTCGAGAAGGAAGTGAAGATAGATCATGCCAGGAGGACTCTTGCAAGCCTTGTGAAGTCAAGAAGAAGAGGCCTTTTATACCTCCTCCCACAGATGCCTTCAGGCTCTAAATATTATTGGAGGACAACTTGGAAAAAAAATCTATCCTATGTTTCAGAGTTCCTGGGGCTGGATTCCTTAGATGCACACATCTGGGATATAAGTCAAAAAAATTCCAATGTGTGTGCTTGCTTCGAAGGTCCAGACTTTCAAAACATGGTGGCCCGAGTTGAGCTAACTTCACTGACCAAGTCTAGATGACCTTAGACTATTACAACTATTGAGTTGGACCTCAGAGAGAATACCACGCTCAATAGTACCTTAGTATGAAGAAGCTACCTGTTGACTATCTTCCACTAGTTATCCATGACGTTTAATATCTACCTCACTGTGATGGCTTCTGTTGAGACTTGCTTGGAGTCCCAGTCACATCTGAGTCCTCCATCTGCTGAACTTTACAGATATCTCTCATAGCTTTATTGATATTCAGCGTCAAAGTGACCTAAATACATATCCCATGTCTTCTATTAAACTGTTCCTTGGTGACAAGGACTTGGTTGTTTAGCACTCTGGCACTTCTGCATTCCTAGAGCCTGATACTGTCTCTCATGCTAAGAAGATACTCGTTACTATATAATAAATGAAAGATAATGTTTGTTATCTACATGTAATTAGAATAGACTTCTTTTATTTTGGAGAGTAAAATATAAGGAAAACCCATTTGTCACGTTGGTTAGATTGTATCTTCTGGCGTTCAGCATTCTTACCCCAAACTTGTACACATTAATAAAAATGTCTATGTGTGGGCTCATCTCATACAACAAACTGAGAATAGTGGAATTGGGGGAGTAAAACATCTTAAAACCTGGTATATGTTGAATACAAATTATCAAAGTGTCCAATTAAAGGTATAAGTAGCAACCAAAATGGAACTTAGGCTAAAACTAGAAGAAGAGAAGTTTTATATTCTTAAATCCAGCAGGACAGGATTATCAAGTTATTGCCTGCATCATCTGGGAAGATAAGACACATACTTTGAGACATAGTTTAGATGCAAAAAAAAAATTCCTTGAAAGTAAAGCAAATTAAAGCAATGCTATTAGAATCCTGGGAAGAGCACCCTAATTCATGCAGCCTTATAGATAAGATTCCAATTTCTTCACTTCATTCTCCCTAATTTCTTCACTTCATTCTCCCTCTTCTCTTATTCCCCCTTTTATCCCTTTTGTACCATATAGGCATCAGTAATAATATGCACCGCATTTTATTTTATTTTATTATTTATTAATTTGATTTTGAACCACACATCAGTTACCAGGGATTATTCCTGGTTCTGCTCTCAGTGATCACTCTAGGAGGGATTGTCAGGGATCTCCTTGGCTGACAGTGATCAAATATTGGCTGGTTGCATGCAAGGCAAATGACCTACCTGCTGTATTCCAACCCTCGCACCACATTTTAGTTGCGTTATATACGCTGGGTTTCAGTGGAAGGTGACTTGGATATGATATGCGGTTGCTTCTTTTCCCTTCCCGAAGTCATCACTACATAAAAGCCATGCTTACAAAAACTCAATTAGCAATGAATTTAACTGAGTTTGACCAAACAATAGTCAACCCTTACTGCACTTCCCTAAAGTTTGATCATTTTGTCTGGAGGTTCTGTACTGGATAAAAGAAACTCTCCTTCTCACTCTTTATCTCCATGAAATGATTCATTATAATAATCATCCAGATTACTATTATGAATTAAGGTTTAATAAATATTAAGGCTAATATCATTGCTTGAATTTGCTTTGCTTTCAGGGATTTTTCTTTTCATCCAATCATATTATTATATTACAATATATAATATGATATATATTTTAATTTTTTTGGGGTGTTGGGGCCACATCCGGTGACAGTCAGGAGTTCCTCCTGGCTATGCACTCAGAAATCTCCCCTTGCCTGAGGGACCATATGGGATGCCGGGGGATCAAACCACGGTTCATCCTAGGCTAGCAAGGGCAAGGCAGATGCTTTATCATTTATGCCGCTCTGGCCCTATATTATAATAATATCATAACATTATTATTAATCATCTTTTTGGTAGCTTAATTTACAATGACTTAATATCACATATAGGATGGATAGTAGTGAGACCAAATCTACCAGGACAGTCACTTTCAATGGAGGAGAAACAAGTATATAACTTTGTCCATCCATAAAGCAGAACTTCTTGAGATTCCTGAGTTGTCCTTTCCTCTAAACTAGATATACTAGTCAACCAATGTTCAGAATTGAGTCAGTCTATTTCAGGCCAGTACCCTAAATGTATTTTTGATTTTATTGTTCTTATTTCTTTGGGGCCTTATTAAGACTGCTTTACGGGCTACTGCCAGAAGTCTTTAGCATGCAAAACATATGCACTATCCCTTTGAGTCATCTTCAAGGTACAGAGCTCCAGAAATGCAGTGTTCTCCTATTCACACATTATCTCGTTTTGTTCTTGTAAAGGCCACTTATATCCATGAACATTTTTCTATGATTTTAGATTTATTAAAGATATTCTACCTGCTGAATAAAAGGAGGAATTAGAGTACCACATCAAGATTCAAAGTTTTTACTCTAGGGATAGTATAAGCCCACTACTATGCAACATACAGTATATCAATAACATAGACAAGACATTTATGTTTCTGCCTCTATAAATCAAGAACAGAAATGTTAAAAAATAGACAATTAATCTGCCTGCCTGCCTGCCTTCTTACTTTGTCCTTTCTTCCTCACTTCCTCCCTTCCTTTTTTCCTTCCTATTTCCTATCGTCCTTCCTTTTTATTTTTTCTTTTCCTTTCTTTTTGTACTTTCTTTCTTTCTTTCTTTCTTTCTTTCTTTCTTTCTTTCTTTCTTTCTTTCTTTCTTTCTTTCTTTCTTTCTCTTTCTTTCTTTCTTTCTTTCTTTCTTTCTTTCTTTCTTTCTTTCTTTCTTTCTTTCTTCCTTCCTTCCTTCCTTCCTTCCTTCCTTCCTTCCTTCCTTCCTTCCTTTCTTTCTTTCTTTCTTACTTTCTTTCTTTCTTTCTTTCTTTCTTTCTTTCTTTCTTTCTTTCTTTCTTTCTTTCTTTCTTTCTTTCTTTCTTTCTTTCTTTCTTTCTTTCTTTCTTTCTTTCCTTTTTCCTTTTTCTTTCTTTTTTGTTTCTTTGTTTGTTTCTTTGTTTGTTTCTTTCTTTCTCTCTTTCTCTCTCTCTCTCTTTCTCTCTTTCTCTCTCTTTCTCTCTCTCTTTCTTTCTCTCTTTCTCTCTCTATCTCTCTTTCTCTCTCTCTTTCTTTCTTTCTTTCTTTCTTTCTTTCTTTCTTTCTTTCTCTCTCTCTCTTTCTCTCTCTCTTTCTCTCTTTCTCTCTCTCTCTCTTTCTTTCTTTCTTTCTTTCTCTCTCTCTTTCTTTCTCTCTTTCTTTCTTTCTCTCTTTCTTTCTTTCTTTCTTTCTTTCTTTCTTTCTTTCTTTCTTTCTTTCTTTCTTTCTTTCTTTCTTTCTTTCTTTCTTTCTTTCTTTCTTTCTTTCTTTCTTTCTTTCTCTCTCTCTCTTTCTCTCTTTCTCTTTCTTTCTTTCTTTCTTTCTTTCTTTCTTTCTTTCTTTCTTTCTTTCTTTCTTTCTTTCTTTCTTTCTTTCTTTCTTTCTTTCTTTCTTTCTTCCTTTCTTCTTTTTCTTCACACTCAGAAATGGACAGAAGAATCACTTTTGCTGGACTTAGAGTACCATATAGAATATGGCAGACATCAAATCTGGCTGGCAGCATGCAAGACAAGCACCCTACCCACTGTAATATCACTCCAACTTTATAAAATAACTTTTAAAGAATAAATTATAAGAAAAATTATTAATACTATATTAATTGAAGAGGCATTTTAAGCTTTAAAATTTAAAATATTAAGTCAAAGACCTTTGAGAAGACTTCCAGAAAGGAAGTGTGAATAGCAAGTTGAACTTCTTTGTTAAAACAATTATTGCAAACTATGTTTTAATTAAAGTATGCTTTAATCAAATTTGTGAATTATTTAATTACTTACAGCAACTGGAGAAAATTTAGCACATCTCAGTAACAACAGCAAGAGTCTATGATACTGCTATTCACCTCAGCTTCTCACCTCACTAAGATGGGAGCTTCCCTCCAAGAAGTCTTGATGAGGTAAGACTTCCTCCTTCCTTCCTCCAAGTCAAGGACCTCAGTTTCTTCCTTCAAGTTAATATGAATCACTTTAACATTAAATTTCAGGAGAGGGCAGTCAAGAGAAGGAAGTAGAGTTCTGTGTAGCTCCCATCTGTGATTAGGCAATGATTCAGCCTCAGGTGCAGCTTGGTAGCCTTTGTGTAAGCTCACCTAAAGGGTTAAGATGTATGGTGAGAGCAGCAAGCCAAGATGATTAGAACTTTCTTCTCAGAGCTATTCCTGCTGCAAATCCTCACAAAGAACAAAGTTATAATTCTCAGAGAACTAGCTAAGTGGGGGAGAGGCAAGTCAAAAAACAAAGAATTTTGATCTTTTCATCACAGGAATTGATTCTTATTAGAACAGAATTTTGGGAGTATTGGTGGTGGGAAGGTTGCACTGGGTTACTTTATATGATTGAAATCCAACTACAAACATGTTTGTAATCATGGTGCTTAAATATAGTTAATAATAATAAAAGAACATAATTTTGGGTACTTCTTTACTATGTACTATAAAACACTAAGGTTAAAAGTTAATTTCCAATCTGTAGGGTGTTTGAGCCTGTCTTTTGGGTAAAGCTTATTAAAACTTCTAATTTTCTAGAATAATCAAGGGACAACACGGATACATATATTGAAGATACCTCAGCAGAATTTGAATCTTGAAAGATCTACTAATGGGACAGGGATATCTAGAGGTCATACTAAATCTTAGCAGTTGGGTTATACAAAACAAAATGCATGTGTTCTTGCTTTCTGTTCCCCCTATATCTGTCTTTTATTGATTAAAATATCATACAAGGAGGGTGAGCCAGTTTAATCCACACTACCCTAAAAGATCCCATGAGCTCAGCCATGATTGATCCTTGAGTGAGGAGCTGTGAATAAAGCCTAAACTCTGCTGAATGTGCTCTGAAAATAAAAACCAAAACAAAATAAATGAAAACATGCAAGGCCTTTTATAGACATATTTTGTGATCCTATTTCAAAAGCATAAATTCACTGTGAGGTTAACAGTTTTAAAAATTAACAAGTTTAATTTTTTAACAATTTTAAGAATTTTAGATTTAAAATTTTTAATGTTTTTAGGATTTTACCAATTTACAATTTAAATTGCTAATTTTTAAAAATTTAGTGAAATATCTTATCTCTTTGTATTATAATAAAAATCTTGATTTTCATTAACTTTTTTTTTTTGGTTTTTGGGCCACACCCAGCGATGCTGAGGGGTTCCTCCTGGCTCTCTGCTCAGAAATTACTCCTGGCAGGCACGAGGGACCATATGGGATGCCGGGATTCGAACCACCATTGGTCCTGGGTCAGCACTTGCAAGGCAAACACGCTACCGATGTGCTATCTCTCCGGCCCCTTAATTAACTTTTTAATTACAAATTTTATGAAGTTTAATTTTATTTGAAAATTTGAACTTGAAACTCAGGGTAAAGAGGAAAAAGTACAATTCTCTCTTGTAATATTATGATTTCTCTTATATACAAATGAATTTTTAAATTTAACCCTAAACCAAAAAACCTTCTCAAAAATGAGAAGAAATGAACATTCTACACTCAGAGGAAGATCAATGGTTGGAAAACAGGCACATCATGAAAAAATATTCACCATCTCTTATCATTAGGGAAATCCAAATCAAAATGACAATAAGATATCACTTTACACCAGTGCGGATGACACATATCAAGCATACTGGCACCAATCTTTGTTGGCAGAGATGTGGCAAAAACGAAACTCTCATACACTGCTAGTGGGAATGCTGTCTAATTTAAACCCTATGAAAAACAATATGAATAATTCTCAGTAATCTCAGAATTGAGCTGCCAAATGATGTAACAATTCCACTTTGGAGTATTAATCCTTAGGGGGATAAAAAGGACATATGCACACCACTATTCAATATATAGTCAGTACAATATTTAAAAGTTGGAATCAACCTAGATATCCAACAACAAGATGTGGTACATATATACATGGAATACTGCATAGCTGTATGGAATGATAAACTCATACAATTTGCTGCAACATGGATGGGACTGGAAACTATCAGAAGATGGATAAATAGAAGATATTATCATTTATCTGTGGTATTTAGAATAACTGCATGAAGGAATTTAATGGGTCAAATGGGAGTTGTCTAGAACAATCTTGACCCCAGAGTATAGTGAGGAAAAAAAGAAAAAAGTGAATAGAGGAGAAGAAAGAGAGATGTGAAATAAAAGGCACAGGAACTAAGGAGACTCAGATGCATTTGGTGATGTCAAAAAAGGAAGAACTTAATTTTCAGAGACAAAAGAGAGGAGGGCTGGAAGTTCAAGCTCACTACATGAAGCTCACCACAAAGAGTGATGAGTGCAGTCAGAGAAATAACTACATCGAGAACTATCATAACAATGTGAATGAATGAGGGAAGTGGAAAGTACAGGCGGGGGTGGGGTTGGGAGAAGGGAGATTTGGCACATTGGTGGTGGGAATGTTGCCCTGGTGAAAGGGGGTGTTCTTTACATGACTGAAACCCAACCACAATCATGTTTGTAATCAAAGTGTTTAAATCAGGGGTGGCGAACAGGATTTTACCCTCACTCAAAATGGCAAAATGCAATATGTGTTTACTATATTATTGTTAAAAATGATATGCTTTTGTGTGAGTGTTTGTCTGTTTTGGCAGAGTCAGTGCTTGGTGTGGCTCTCTGACTCTCACAGTTTAAAATTTTGGCTCTTTGTGTCGAACTTGTTCTCCACCCCTGGTTTAAATAAAGATATTAATTTAAAAAAAAGGAAGAACTTGTGTACATTTGTTGTCTGAGTATAGGATACCCATGAAGAATTGGTGCATATCTTCTCTCTTGAGATGTGTACATCCCTTCTTTCATGATGGGTTATGCATCAGGGATAACCCTTATTCTTTTGAGAACTTTGCTCTCTTCCCTCTCCTTCCCCTTGCTCTGAATCTCCAAACAAATCATTTTACTTCAAAACAAAAAATAAGACAAATAAATATCCGAGCCACAGAGTCAACAGCAATGAAACCACGAGATCCAAACTTTGACAACCAAATTTAAAAACATCCAGCTCCAATCAGGGCTCACTCCTGACCCTTAACTGAACTATCACTCCTGGAATGGCTCAAGGCACCGAATGTGTTACTGGTGATCAAAACAAGGTTGGCTATCTGCAAGGGTAAGTGACTTACCCTCAATACTATCTCTTGACCCTCTTTCATATACTTTCTAGCTTGTTGAAATTATTATAATGGTTTATTATATGTAAAATATTTTGTGATAGGTTTTGACATTTTCTTTGGACATTAGAATGTTTTATAAAACAGCCATGGGTTATATCAACAAAGCAAGATAGGATAACTAGTGAAAACATGCATTCAAACTATATTATTTTTAGTGGACAGAGGAAGAATTGAAATTCTTGAAGTTGCGAAAAGTTCATGTGCCAAATGACTCAGAATTTCCTCAATGTACATTCTAGAAAAGTTTAGAGCATGAAGCAGGAGCAGTGGCACAGGGTAGGGCATTTGCTTTGCATGAGGTTGACCTTGGACAGACCACTGTTAGTTCCCCCGACATCCCATATGGTCCTCCAAGCCAGGCGCTATTTCTGAGTGCATAGCCAGGAGTAATCCCTGAATATCACCGGGTGTGGCCCCCAAACAATATAAAACAAATGTAATTCCTGAGTGCTGCCAGGTATGGCCTCCCCAAAGGAATAAAAGGAAAAAAAGAAAAAGAACTGGGAGGACTGTGTGAAGTTAAAAAAGAGGAAAAATATAAATATTAGATGCTTTCCCATATATGTAATATAAAAATAATATAAGGGGAATGAAAATAAACCAGTCTACACTGGCAATAGAACTAAAGTTGTAAAGGGGAAGACTAAAGTAAAAAAAAAAAACTGAGTAAGGTAAAAGAGGGTCAAATGGATGGTTATCAGTGCTTCAAGAAATATAGAACTGAAGCTATTACAAAGGAAATAAAAGAAAAATTTTCACAGTGACATGGCATTGCTTTCCAGTATATGAAATTCAGAAATTCAGTGAAGTTTACTGAACTGCCTGCATTATTTGCATAGCTTCATTTATTTATTATTTTGGGGGGAAGGAAGGTCATAGTCTGTAGTACCTAAGTCCCTGGCAGTGCTCAGGAACCGTTCCTGGTGCTCCAGGATCCTGGTGGTACTGTAGGTGGCAGTCTAGTAGTACCTGGTGGTTCTGGGATTGAAATGGGCTCTGCTGTGTGGAAGGTAGACTCAGCTTTAACTCCTGTATTATCTCTCCAGCCCCAATTGCATTATCTTTTACATCGCAGTTAGCTATACAATGTACAATGTTTTAGGGTTAATACACATGTTCTTTTTTCAGACATTGTCTCCTTCTACATATAAACTCAAGCACTTTACAATAGACAAGAGTTAGATCAATAGTTAAAAACAGTGATAGCAAATTAAAACGATTTTGTGCTTTATAATAACATATTGGATTTAAAAAGAAAATGTTAGTTCAATTAGTGTTCTACTCAAGGATTTAAAAATAGATATACTAATAAAATACTACTTGCCATTGTAATGAGGCAAGAAAAAGCTATGTGTATCTGCATAGGAAAGGAAAAAGTCAAGTTCTTACTATTTGCAGATGACATGGTACTAACTCTAGAAAATCCTAAAAAAAAGTCTACAGAAAAGCTTCTGGAAAAAATAGACTTATATAGTAAAGTGGCAAATTCCTGACTTTTTTATGCACAGCTGATGAAAATAAAAGAAAAAGACGTTTAAAAACAATTCCATTTTGTGTCTCAGAAAATCAAGTATCTTGGAGTCAAGAGGTGAAAAACCTATACAAAGAAAACTACAAATCACTGCTTTGAGAAATAACAGAGGTGAAAAGACCTATACAAAGAAAACTACAAATCACTGCTTTGAGAAATAACAGAGGACACAAAAAAAATGGAAACATGACCTGTTCATGGATGGGAGGATTTCATAATTTAAATGACAATATTTTGTAAAAGTATTGTGAAGATTTAATGAATTCCTTTGAGAATACCCAGGACATTTTTCAAAGAAGTGGACCATAGCTCCTGAAATTCATATGGAGCAATACATATCCATAAATAGTTAAATCAATCATTGGGGAAAAGAAGATGGAAGGAATGACCTTTCTCAGGTTTAAACTGTACTATAAAGCAGCAGTCATCATTTACAGGAGAGAGAGAGAGAGGAGAGAGAGAGAGAGAGAGAGCGAGAGAGAGAGAGAGAGAGAGGAGAGAGAGGAGAGAGAGAAAGAGAGAGGAATAATGTTGCCTTTTTTGGGGGGGTCACACCCGGCAGTGCTCAGGGGTTACTCCTGGATGTCTGCTCAGAAATAGTTCCTGGCAGGCACGGGGGACCATATGGGACCATACAGGACACCGGGATTCGAACCAACCACCTTTGGTCCTGGATCAGCTGCTTGCAAGGCAAATGCCGCTGTGCTATCTCTCCTGGCCCTAATGTTGCCTTTTAATGCAATGCATCATCTGAAATTTGCTCCAGGCCAAACTCCTACATTTCATGCAGATGGGAAGAGAGGAAAAAGTGGAGCAAAATGCATCTTGCAAGGTGCATAAGATGCTTCTTATGTTGCATATTAAGCCAGGCACAGGAGGGAGAGGGAAGGCTGGTCCCTGGGACTCTCCACTGTTAGGTTCCTGACACACCCCCCCCCAACTGCCAAGCTTCTCCTTTTAAACTTGGTCAAATGACCATTGCAGGAGGGCATATCCCAGTCCATTGATCATTACAGAGGGGGGGCACAATTACCCCTTAAAGATGCATTAACATTAACCCCTTTAGATCCACTAACATTTCCTCCCTTTTGAGTTTGATAAAATAACTAACTAAATATAATATAAATGAAACAGTATTGTCCAGGTAAATTCAATCTAGAGAACTGAGATTTTTCCATTGACCCTCCCATTGACAATAGTGCAAACGATAATGTCAAAAGGGAAAGAGAGAGAAACAGAGAGAGAAAGAAAGAGAGGGAGAGGGAGAAAGAAACAAATTGCCTGCCCTGGAGCAGGCAGGATTGGGGGTGGGAGATGGGCAAAAAACAGGAACATAAGTAGAAGAAAGGTTGCACTGGGAAGAACATATATATTGCATGACTAAATCCCAACAGTGAACAATTTTGTGAGCATGGTGCTTAAATAAAGCAATTACTTAAAAAATAATTAAAAATGTATATATTTTATTTTCTCTACTTTGGAACTCCATGAAATATTGATTCTTTCTTCCATGATCTATGTGTTCTTTGGTGTGATTTTATACTGTGATCATACTCAAGAATTATTTCTCCCCAAAATGTTTAAGACAAACAAATTCCACAAAAGTGCCTTCCATAGAACTTTTCTTCTTATATCCCCAACAGTACCTGATACTAGCTCAATTTTAAATGGCTAAATATCATTAGCATTCGAATTGCCCTTACCATGTGTAATCTCTTGAGCATCCTTCCCAAATTTTTCCCTCTGTAATTTTGCCCTGTGAACTAGCCCTCTCACCCTGCAGATATCTGTCACTTGGTGACCTGGGTGTGGTTCATTTTGTCTCCATGAGTGTCTTGAAGTAGATTGCAGAAATTGGCTCTACACAGTGAGTTCTAACTCAGGAGCCCAGTTCAGAGATCCATGCCTGAGATGAAGAGACACAGTAGCTATTCTGTCCATGACTCCGCTTCACAAAGAGCAGCACCCTAATTAATATTCAGCTGACTGGCTTAATTAGAAGGTAAAGTGTGATGGAGTATTCCAAGACTGTTAAATGGCAAGCCTTGTGTCTACCTTAATATTAAAATATGAACACTAGAAAAAGATTAATTGTCTGAGAGTGTATGTTTTGATGACACCAAGAGAGAGGACAAGACAATGTTGATGCTATTAATTTGGACTCAGAGATTGTTAGGGCCAATCCTAGAGATGTGGTAAGGCTCAATTTGTTTCTTTTCACCACATTTTTTCTATTTGTTTGTTTGTTTGTTTATTGGTTTTTGGGTCACACCCGGCAACACTCAGGGGTTATTCCTGGCTCTATGGTCAGAAATCGCTCCTGGCAGGCTTGGAGACCAGATGGGATGCCGGGATTCGAACCACCGACCTTCTGCATGCAAGGCAAATGCCTCACCTCCATGCTATCTCTCCGGCTCCATTGTTTTTCTATTTATAATGTAGAAATAGCAGATAAATATTATAAAATTAGGAACTGGAGTGGTAGTAATATGAGTAGGGTACTTGCTTTACCTGTGTCAAACCAGTATTCAATCCTCAGCACTGCAATCCCCTGTTAAATCCCCAGAAACTGCCAAGAATGTTCCCTGTGTACATAGCCACGAATAAGTCTGAATATTGCCTGTTGTAGGCCAAATACAGAAAAAAAATGTAAAACATAGTAAAGAAATAAGTCCAATATGTCCCTAATTATAAGTGACAGGTAAGATATTTTAAGCATAATCGTGAATTATCATATTTAAAAAAATATTCATTGTAATAGGCACTTTTTAAATTTACAACAAGAATTAAAAGATCAGAGAGAAGTACAGCAGGGAAGGTTTGTGCTTTGCATGAAGCTGATCTGGGTTTTATCCCCAAATATGACCCCTTGAGTACTGCCATGAGTGATCCCTGAGATAGATCCTAAACGTGAGGCCCAAGCACTGCAAATGTGACAAATAACAATAGTAGCAATGACAATAATAATAATAATAATAATAATAATAATAATAATAATAATAATATAAAAAGAATAATTGAAATCTTTAATATTAGTTTTGTAACTATGATAAAACACCTATTGTTAAATAAGAATGAAAAGCATGAGCAAAAAGCTTAGAAAGACAAATGTCTGATTAACTTTTACATGTATTGCTTCATATATATATACATATATATATATATATATAAAATGCTGAACCAGAGAGATAATATGGTGGTAAGGCACTAGTCTTGCATGCAGCTATCTTTTTTTTTTCCTTCACTTTTTTTGTTTTGTTTGGGGGCTACACCTGGTGACACTCAGGGGTTACTCCTGGCTATGCGCTCAGAAATCACTCTTGGCTTGAGGGACCAAATGGAACGCCAGAGGATCGAATCATGGTCCGTCCTAGGCCAGCTGCGTGCAAGGCAAGCACTCTTCTGCTGCACCATCTCTCAGACCCCTTATGCAGCTATCTTGAGCACTATGTATAATTCTCCACATTTTCTAGGAGTGATCCCTGAATGCAGAGCCAGGAGTAAGCCCAAGCACAACCAGGTGTAACCCTAAATATGAAAAGGAAAAAAAAAGGAGCTGGAGAGATAGCATGGAGGTAAGGCATTTGCCTTTCATGCAGAAGGTCATCAGTTCAAATCCCAGCATCCCATATGGGCCCCCGAACCTGCCAGGAACGATTTCTGAGCATAGAGCCAGGAGTGATTTCTGAGCGCTGCCAGGTGTGACTCAAACACACACACACACACACACACACACACACACACACACACACACATAGTAAAACAATTGACAATGTATGACATAGCCATATTTTTTAGCAGATAAGGTAATCATATTCCTGAATATATTATATGTATATATTGAATCATATAGACATGAGATAGACAATAAAACAGTATTGGCAAAGGTGTTAAAATTGGGATTTATGGATAAAGAAGCATGTTGACACTGGCATACTTGCACTCTTAGCAGTGCTATTCAGAATAAATATATAAAGATAAAATTAAGATAAGAAAGATATTTATTAAAGATAAAATAAAAAAAGGAAAAGAAAAATCATTTCAGTAGTACAACCAAACTTTCAATAATGTACCTTAAGGGAAAATAAAATTTTATGCACAATAATGATTATGAAATTAAACAAAAGTAATAATGAGTTATAACACAAAACTACAAGTTAGTTTTGTGTTATCTCACAATAAATAATTAAAAAATGTTATGTTAAAAATGTCTGACTTGCCATCAAGTCTATGTTCTTCCTTGAACATGTGTCTCTCTTGCTGACTTTCTATTTCTTTGCTTAGTGATTTCCACTCTGGAGAAGACCTTGTTCTCTCTTAAACATATCCCTCCCTTACTCTCTTCTCACATCTTTCTAAGAAAGTTTCATTCAACAAAACTACCTTGCTTTAATTTAAAAAAAGAGAAAGAAAGAATATTTTAAAATATAATCAGTATCAAACTTGATAAAATAAGAATATCTAAAATATATTATTCACTATAGATATACCATAGCAATGAAACATAGAAAGAAAATTATTTTGTGTCAATCATTCACAAATTATGACATACATAAAACTATATTTTGACTAAAATTCTAAAGTGCTTTTTCTTATTTTCATTTATGAAAAAAAGGCAAAAAAACCCTTACATTTTATTTTACTTTTTTGTTTTTTTGTTTTTTTTTGGCCTCACCATGTGACGCTCAGGGGTTACTCCTGGCTATGCACTCAGAAATCGCTCCTAGCTTGGAGAACCATATGGGACTCTGGGGATTGAACCATGGTTCGTCCTAGGCTAGCGCAGGCAAGGTAAGATGCCTTACCGCTTGTGCCATTGCCCTGTCCCCCAGGACATTAAATTTTAGATAACACAGGACTAAAATCTGTGCCTCAATCTTAGAGAAAGAATGATAGTATAAAATTCTGTGACTGAATATCACAAGTGACAACATAATCTCTGTGACTTAGGTAGAAGGATACATAGACAGGCAATAAAGAGATTGGGTTGCTAATCCAATTATAAATCTATGCATTGTGAATATTTACAATATGTCTAAGCTACTAGTGATGCCTGAGGTGGCATCTCATACTCTTTAGCAAAATGGTATAATAAGATACTAGTACCCTAGGGTTAAAAGGGTTAAAAAATAAAGTATAAATGTACAACAGTCTCAGAGAGGTAGAGTAGAAATTAAAGCACTTGCCTTGCAAGAGGCAGAAAGGAGTAAATACAGCCATAAGGAACTGAGCACAAAATCGGAAAGAAGCCTTGAACACCACAGGGTATGGTCCAATCCCCTTCACACTGCAACAAATATACAACAATTATTTTATGTGCTGAAAATAATTTTAGTTAAATACTGTTTTGTTTGGGGGCTTAGAGTTCTACTTCCCTTGGGAGAAGCAAAATAAAAATGTCAGGAAAGAAAATGAGACCCTTCCAAATATACTTGATTTTTGTCAAAGGAAATATGGTATGAGATGACACTGGGATCAGATTCTTTCTCCCCATGACTCAAAGCCCTATTCCCAGCTGAGAAGAGCAGCACTAGGGATGGAGGAAGGACAAGATGCCAGTTATCAATTGTCATAGGATACGAGTGTGGCAGGAGATGAGGCAGAACCTCTCATGCTTAGGTCCTGTCTCACACACTGGGCAGAGCCCAGGGACAGGATAAAAGGGCCTACAACTAGAGACTCCCCATCCACTCCTCTCCTGAGGTGCCAGAAGAACTGCCTACTTGTGCTTGGTGAGTGATCTGGGACCTAGAGCAGGACTTTGACAGGTGGGCTCAGAACGTACAGAGCAGGGAGCAAATGGAGCTGAGGCCGGGCTGATATGCCAATGTGTCAAAAGAAGGACAGGGGTTCTGGGGCACAGTGTAAGGTTGTATCTGACATCAACTGGGAATAGATGTAGCTGGGGGATTCTTTGGGTTTTGGAGAAAAACTCTCTGCATGGGTGGTTTGTTGGCTCTCTAGAGCAGAAGGAGTCTGCTCAGCTATAGCCTGTTTCTGGAAAAAACTCATAAAGAAAATACAGGCCTCCCTTTGCCTGCAACCTAAGAGCAGAAATTGATAGGGAATTTTGCAATCTCTTGGGCTTAACTTGACATATTCCCATCTTCAACTCCTTGCACTGACAGCATACAGAGTCAGAATAACAGCCCATGGCTCAGATGAGGCATGTTTGTCTAAATTCAGAAGCCCTAGGCTTAAGTTCAAAGTCAGAGAAAATAGGACATTTAATAATCTCTTGCTAAGTCACTAATTATTGACTTATTCAATTATTCAATTACTCAACTATGATTGACTTATTCAATTTTTAATTATTGAATTATTCAATAATTATTGAAGTCAATAATCTCTAAGAGACTATGAAACTGATTTTTGAGGCAAAAATACTTCAGAATGCCTGAGGACAGAAAATGTTTCCAGTATTTTCTTTTAGAAGTGGCATTTGCCTAAATGGCCTATAAATCATAAAGTTTAAAATTTGGAGAGAAATATGGCCATTTATGCTATCTCTGTTTACAGACATTAGACCAGAGTTTTCCAATTTATTAGGTCTGCTGTCCCCTCTTAGAAAAAAGTCATTCTTCCATCTCAGTAGAAATCTACTTTCTTTAAAAGAGCACCCAGTTTGTGACAACTAATCACATTCTATTCTATTTTTTTAAAATTAATATCTTTATTTACACATTGTGATTACAAATATGATTGTAGTTGGGTTTCAGTCTATTCTTCTTAATTCTTACAGTGCCCCAGGGCACCACTATGGAAAACATTGCATTGGACTACAGAACATTTTATAATATTTTTTATTTTAATATTATTGTATTTTGTGTCATAGATAAATGTTTGTGGTTTTAGAAGGACATACTATCTTTCTTTCTCTCGTTGTGAGATGCAGATATCTAATGAAATTACCAACCCCACAGGCAAACTTTTGCAGAACTAAACTTTTCATTGGTCTGCAGATATACTAGGCCCTTTAATTTTTCCCATAATTAGGAAACGCAAGTTCATGATCAGTGTTGGTAGAAAATGCATACTCATTATCTTCTGACTTATTTCAGTGTTAATCACAGGCTTAAAACTTCTTAGGTCTTTCACAATTTATCTGGTTTATTTGTCTTATTAATTTTGGATTAATATTTAAAACCTATTTTAGATTTTTCTTCTACTGTTTTTAGTTTTTGCAAAGTATTAGAGGAGGGCAGGGGTTGCATATGCTAATCTCACTCCCTGTTTGTCTTTTCCTTAGCTCCTGAGTACTACAAACCTGTAACATGTCCTGCCAGCAGAGCCAGCAGCAGTGCCAGCCCCCTCCCAAGTGTGCCCCCAAGTGCCCACCCAAGTGCCAGACCCCAAAATGTCCCCCCAAGTGTCCCCCCAAATGCCCTCCAGTGTCCTCCTGCTGTAGCTCAGGAGGTGGAGGTTGCTGCAGCTCTGGGGGTGGGGGCTGCTGCAGTTCTGGGGGTGGGGGCTGCTGCCTGAGCCACCACAGACGCCGAAGATCATCCAGTCGCTGCAAGCCCTCTGGAGGCTCCAGTTGCTGTGGAGGGAGCTCCAGCTGTTGTGGAGGGGGCTCCAGCTGCTGTGGAGGAGGCTTCAGCTGTGGAGGTGGCTCCAGCTGCTGTGGAGGGGGCAGCAGCCAGTCCTCTGGAGGTTGCTGCTAAAGTCACCTTGAGCAAGCAGAGCAGACTGGGCCTCTGTCATCTGCAGTGGTTGCCATCTCTCTCTTCCAAGGCTGGCCTTGTGCTCTAAGAATCCCAGAGCATCCTCCAAATTTGTGAAGACAGAACCTCCTCCCTGGCCCTAGAAGCTCAAAATGTCTCTGGGGAGTCCATTGCCTATTTGGTCCCACTGGGTTACCACCATGATTTCTGATATCACTGGCCCCAAGCCTTCACCTCTTCTTTGAAGGGTTTGGCATTGACAGTTCTATGGCAATAAACAAGACATTCTGACAAGCTTCCTGTTCTAAGAAATTTTCTTTTGTGGCTTCTAATTTACATTGTACTTCTCACTCTGCCTCTGGTTTGTGTGCTATAGTCCCAGAGGTGAGGGCACAATAGCTTATAAAGTACTCTGTCTCTATCTCATCAAATGAGTCAGACAGATGGAAAAATTAGAAATGAAGCTGCACTCTCCAAGCAAATGAAAGCAGATTAACAGATGGGAATATCTTAAGCTGAGAAGCTTCTGCTCCTCAAAGGAAATAGCACTCAGGATACAAGAGCCCCCTACTGACTGGGAGAAACTATTCATCCAATACCCATCAGACAAGGGGCTAATCTCCAAAATATATAAGGCACTGACAGAAATTTGCAAGAAAAAAACATCTAATCCCATCAAAAAATGGGGAGAAGAAATGGACAGACACTTCGACAAAGAAGAAAAACAAATGGCCAAAAGACACATGAAAAAATGCTCCACATCACTAATCATCAGGGAGATGCAAATCAAAACAACTATGAGGTACCACCTCACACCCCAGAGATTGGCACACATCAGAAAGAATGAGAACAAGTAGTGTTGGCAGGGATGTGGAGAGAAAGGAATTCTTATCCACTGCTGGTGGGAATGCCGTCTAGTCCAACCTCTATGGAAAGTGATATGGAGATTCCTCCAAAAACTGGAAATCGAGCTCCCATATGATCCAGCTATACAACTCCTAGGAATATACCCTAGGAACACAAAAATACAATACAAAAACCCCTTCCTTATACCTATTTTCATTGCAACACTATTTACCATAGCAAGACTCTGGAAACAACCAAGATGCCCTTCAACAGATGAATGGCTAAAGGAACAGTGGTACATATACACATATATTATGCAGCTGTCAAAAGAGATGAAGTCATGAAATTTTCCTATACATGGATGTACATGGAATCTATTATGCTGAGTGAAATAAGTCAGAGAGAAAGAAAAACGCAGAATGGTCTCACTCATCTATGGGTTTTAAGAAAAATGAAAGACATTCTTGCAATAATAATTTTCAGACACAAAAGAGAGAAGGGCTGGAAGTTCCAGCTCACCTCAGGAAGCTCACCACAAAGAGTGATGAGTTTAGTTAGAGAAATAACTACATTCTGAACTGTCCTAATAATGAGAATGTATGAGGGAAATGAAAAGCCTGTCTAGAGTACAGGCGGGGGTTGGGTGGGGAGGAGGGAGATTTGGGACACTGGTGATGGGAATGTTGCACTGGTAATGGGTGGTGTTCTTTACATGACTGAAACCCAAACACAATCATGTATGTAATTAAGGTGTTTAAATATATATATATATATATATATTGTTAAACTAAAAAAAAAGAAATGACCATGTAACAGAACACCTAGAAAGTAAAAAAATCAATATGGTGTCATAGATTACAATCATCCTCAATGTAAACAGACTACAGTAACAATTCCACTTTATTTAGGGGTGGTTGTTTTCGGTATATGATTCATACAATCAAGGGATAAGCTGTGAAATCCTTTTAATAAATCAACTAGGATATTAAATCTAGTGAAGCAACTTAGTGGGCCATATCAGTGAATTTGAACTGATTTTTTTATCCTCCCACAATTGTTGCACACTATAACTATACATTTCCCACACATTCTCAGGGATTGGGCTATATAACAAAAGACTCATGATTTTAAGGATGTTAGATATATTTGGTTGCGCCAAACTCCAATCATCAAATGGAATGCCTTATTAAGAACTGTGCATTGTACAATGGTAGGGTGCTTGCCTTGCACACAAATGACCTGGGTTTAATTATCAGAATCCAGTGTGTGCCCGGAGCCTGCAGAGAGTAATTCTTGAGCACAGAGCCAAGAGTAACCCATGAGCACTGCCAATTGTGCTCCTCAAATATAAAACAAAAAGAACTGAGTGCAAATAACGATACTAGAAGAAGGAGAGAAATGAACATGGGTTCTGCGTTAGCCTTTCATGTGACACAAGGATACCTCACCTGAAGGGAATCTATGGAGATTCCTTAAGTAACTTGAGGACAATTTCCTGACCAAAACTGAAGTGGGGTGGCTTAGCTGTGGAAAGACCCTGTTGTCTGCAAAAAATAAGAAAAATAAAGACACTGACCAGATATGGCTTTTTAAAAAGTCAGAACTCCAATTTGTTGAGAAATTTCTCAATATATTCCTTACTTTCAATATGTAAAACCTTAGTACTAGGACAATCAGAGAAAATATGACTCCATATGTTCTATTACCTCTACTTCCACTTTGCGATTATTTCACTTTATTTTATTGCAATTAAGGAAGTCATGCTCATATCCTCCATAGTGTTCTCCCATCAACACATGTTACACATCAGCTTATGTTGCTCACATTTTCCTTCCCAATATAGTTCTCACAGAAGGAGAAGTCTGGAAATCCTTTGGAAGGCTCTTCATCAAAGAGACACACTCTTAAGCTTTGGTGTAGTCCACATTCTCATGGTAGTGTTCACCAGAGATTACTGTAAAGCTCAGGCATGTACCTTTATCCTGTATATAAATATATGTCATCTTTTTTTATGGTGCTCAGTGGGAAGCATACCTCTTTGTATTGATGATCAGCCAGTACCTTGTGTTGTACTATCCATATTTCTCAAATGGCAACTTCACAGTTGCCAGGCAAAAACAATGCCACTCCCGAATCACCCAAGTCTGACAGGACTAGAATTTGCCTAGACTCTTCATAAATGTTGGTGATGGACCAAGGTTAAACAAGAGCACTGCAGTGAGGGGGTGCAATTATAATATTATCTACCTTGTATGATTATGCTTGTGTGTATATATTTGAGTATATCAAGCATCATTTTCTTTCCCCTAATGCATTGCTTGATACTTTTAAGTTCATTACAAATTGATATAACAATATTTTTATTGCTCTAAACAAGGAAACGAATAAACAACACCCAATATTTTTGCATCTTCTTCTGGGGTTATTGTTTCCAAGTATCCACATATAGTTGTATTCGTGGGAACTGTGTATTTATTATTGTCTTTTTTAGCATATTAAACAGGGTCTAAGATATGTATTGCCAAGGGAAGATAAATTTGTAGGTGATCAAGCTTTTGTACTCTGATTTCAAAGAAAATTCTAGATGCTGCTATGGTGGCAGTTTGTCTTAGGTGTGATTAACATTTAAAACATCAGAGATTTAAAATATTACTGATAGAGGCAGATGAACCTCATCCAATTTGATGAAGTGTAAAAGAAAAGAAGGAGGATTTCTGTCTATTGACAACCTTCACAGAAAAGTCTATAAACTTGTTTCCGGAGGAATCTGCCAGCCAGCAGGCGCCCACTATATGAAACAATTCCTTGAAATAAACTGTCACCATCATTTTGCTTTAGTTTCTTTAAAGAACATTGAAAATATAATATACAATGATATTATATTATATGTTATTATATTCAATAATACGATTACATTACATTATATTAAATAAAATAATTATTAACAATTTTAGTGATATTTATATTATATTTATTATATTATATTTACATATGCTTCTTAATGTATTGTATTTTTGCTATGATGGAAAGAGACAGAGAGCAGAAATTGTGATGATATATTTTCAAAAGAAATGAGGGGGAAATAATGGAGGGCATCAAGACCAAACAGTCGTATGAACATTGAGTAGAAATAAAAAATGATCAGACTTGAACACCAAATTCAAAGCCAACAACAACAGAATCGATACTCAATCTACAATAGGCTAGACACAGAAGAGACCACTTATACTAGCAGCCTGGTGGGCAAAGGAGGGGGATATGGGAAGCATGCAGGGAACAGGGGTGGAGGGAGGACAACATTAGTGGTGGGAATGCCCCTGATTTAATGTCACTATGTACCTGAAAAACTACTGTGAATGATTTGTAATCCACTTTGGTCAAAATAAAAATTATTAATATAAAAAAGAATCCATTTAAGGGGTCAGAAAATAATATAGTGGGTAATGTACCTACTTGCATATGTCTGACTGTGACACTGCATACATTTAAATTAAATTCATCATGCATCTCCTATACTGACTATTGTTTGTAAAAGACTGCCCATTACTGCCCTATTATTAACATATGCATTGGCTTTGGCAAATACAAAATATGAGGAAACTGAAAAAGAATGGTGAAGACAGTAGGAAAGTGTGTGAGGTTTTGAACCTTGTTTTGAAAGAGTGACTTGGGGGAATAGAGAGAAAATACAGGTGGCATGGTGCTTGCCTTGCAAACATCAGATCTGGGTTTGCTTCCTATATGATTCCCTGAGCCCAGTAGAAGTAAAAACTGAGCACAGAGCCAGGAATAAACCTTGAGCACCACTGGATGTGGCTCCTTCACCCAAAAGTCATTGAAAATTGGATGTTTAAAAAAAATGGATGTTTAAACTAAATATTTTAAAAGTGGGTTTTTAAACTGAAAACTTAGTTGGGTAAAAGTTTCTTTGGTATTCTCATCCACATTCACCCCCACAAGTCAATGCATCCCTATTAACTCTGTAGTACAAAACGCTGGAAAGAATTTGGAGAACAATGACAACCCAAGGACAAAGAGTTTGTTGGGACACAAAGATGAGCAAATTCTTGTTTATTGTTTGACCAGTAATCATGCCACACCCTTCCAGAAACATGATGAAGGCACTTTAGTAGCATTAGTAACCTAATGGCGTCCAAAGCAATGGAGACTCATGTGAGAATACAAGATTCTGTGTAGGTCATTGACTTTGTCTTGGCAGGCTTGGAGGTTGCTCTGAGATTATTCTCAAAGGCCAAACATGGAGGGAAGAGATGACATCCACCGCAGATGACTGAGCCAGCATTATTCTGCTTTGTTTCCTGCGTGTGACCCTAGCAGCAGCCTCCAGAGGACTGACTGCTGCCCCCTCCACAGCAGCTGGAGCCCCCTCCACAGCTGGAGCCTCCAAAACAGCTGGAGCCTCCACCACAGCAGCTGGAGCCCCCTCCACAGCAGCTGGAGCCCCCAGAGGGCTTGCAGCGACTGGATGATCTTCGGCGTCTGTGGTGGCTCAAGCAACAACCCCCACCCCCAGAACTGCAGCAGCCCCCACCCCCAGAGCTGCAGCAACCTCCACCCCCAGAGCTACAGCAGGAGGACACAGGAGGGCATTTGGGGGGACATTTGGGGGGACATTTTGGGGTCTGGCACTTGGGTGGGCACTTGGGGGCACACTTGGGAGGGGGCTGGCACTGTTGGCTCTGCTGGCAGGACATGCTGCTGGTCTTTGGCACTCAGGAGCTGAGGAAGAGACAGGGAGTGTGAGATCTGTACATGTAGAGCCCTGCCATTTCTTTTTTTTTGTTTTTGAGCCCTGCCTATTTCTATGATTTACAGTAACCAAAAAACATAACCACCGAAACTTAATCTAAATTAGGTTTTAAATATTAGTTTCAAAAAACAATAAGGCAAATAAACCAGAAAAATTAAGGAAGTCCTAAGAAGTTTTAAACCTGTGATTAGTACTGAAAGAAGTCAGAACCTAACGGGTATTTGTTTTCTACCAACACCAATTGTGATCCTGAGTTTTCTACGTATGGGAAAAATGAAAGGGTTAAACATATCTGCAGTCCAATGAAAAGTTTATCCCTGGAAGTTTGCTTATGAGGCTGGTACTTTCATATAGATATTTGTTTCTCAAATAGTTGAGATATAAACCTGTATATGATATACAGAGAACAATAATATAAAAACAAAGACTATCAGATAATTTTCTATAGTCTAATACAATGTTGGCCAGCCCACCTTGGAGGCACTTTAATAATTAAGACTAGAGTTGTATCAGACGTGATAAGTTAGCACAAACAGGTTGCTCTTTTGAAGAAAGTAGATTTCTAATGGAATGAGACTTTTTTCCTAAGAGCGGACAGCAGATGAAATAAATTGAAAAACTCTGGTCTAACGTCTGGAAACAGAAGTTCTGTAGATGGCAACATTCCTCTCCAAATTTGAAATTTTATGATTTCTAGGCTATTTAGGCAAAAGCTACTTCTAAAAGAAAATATTGGAAGTGTTTTATCCCCTCACACTTGCTGAGATATTTATTCTTCTCTCAACGATCAGTTTCTTAGTCTCTTGGAGATTATTAACTACAATAAATTCACTTGGCAAGACACTCTTAAATTGCCCATTTTCTCAGACTTTGAACACTTTGGGACTTGATCTCAGATAAGTATTCCCCCATCTTAGCTCATGGGCTGTTAATCTTGACTCTCTGTATGCTGTCAATGCAAGGAGTAGTAACCAGTTGAATATGTCAGTTTAAGCCTACGGGATTGCAAAGTTTCTATCAATTCCCTGCTCTTAGGTTGCAGGCAAAGGGAGGTCTGTATTTTCTTTGTGAGCTCTGTCCAGATGCAAGCCCCCTTCTGCTCTAGAGAGCCAACAAACCACCCATGCTAAGAGTTTTCTCCAGCCCAAAGAATCCCCCAGCTACCTCCTCATCTGTTCCCAGTAGATGTCAGATACGATCTTACACTGTCCTCCAGAACCCCTGTCCTTCTTCTGCCACATTGGCATATCACCCCAGTCTCAGCTCCACTTGCTCCCTGCTCTGTCTGTTCTGAGCCCACCGTAGAAGCCCTGTTCCAGATCCCAGATCACTCACCACACACAAGTAGGCAGGTTCTAGTAGCACCTCAGGAGAGGAGTGGATGGGGAGGTGCTGGGCACAGGCCCTTTTATCCTGTCCATGGGCTCTGCCCAGTGTGTGAGACAGGACCTGAGCATGAGAGCTTCTCTGTCAACTCCTGCCACACTCCTATCTGATGACAGTAACTGACATCTAATCCTTCCTCCATCCATAGAGCTGGGAATAGAACTTTGACTATGAGGAGAAAGAATCCTATCCCAGCGTCATCTTGTACCATAAATCCCTTGAAGAAATAAGTATATTGGAAGGGTCTCATTTTCTTTCTTGACATTTCTTTGCTTCCACCCAATAGAATTAGAACTCTAAGCCCTCAAACAAAACTGTATTTAAATAATGTTATTTTCAGCATAACATTATTGTTGTACATTTGGGGTGGTGGGCAGAAGGGGATTGGAACCCATCTGGTGATGCTCAAGGCCTTTGTGATTTTGTTCTCAGTCACTCATGGCTGTTCTTACTTCTCTCAGTCACTTGCAAGGCAAATGCCTTAATTTTGGTTCTACTTCTCTGGTCCTTTGGTAGAATGTTACTTTATTTTTTTTAACACTTTTTATTATAGGACATCAGTATCTTCTTATTATAGACATTTTGCTAACTAGTCTGAGATGAATCTCTAATAGCATATATTTATTGTAGATCTTCATACTGCATAGATTTCTAATTGGACTAAGAATTCAATCATTTCATTGCAGATATGTTTATTCTTCTACCACAAAGATTATGCGGTCACTTGTGACATTTAGTCACCGAGTTTTATACATTCCTGCTTTCTCTAAAATTGAGACAGATTTTCTTTCTTGTTTTATCTAAAATTTAAGGTCTTTTGCTTTTTCCCACAAATGAATATAACTAACAGCAAAATAGCATTTCAGAATTTAATATTTTTATTTTGGTTTCATGTATGTCATCATTTATGAATAATTAACGCAAAATAATTTCTCTCGCTTCTATGGTATATCTATAGTGAATAAGTTTTTTAGTTATATATTCCTATTTCATAAACTTTTATACCTACTACATTTTAAAACATTATTTATCATTCTTTTAGTGAAGCAAGGTAATTTTATTGAATGAAACTTTCTTAGAAATATGTGGGAAGAGAGTAAGGGAGGGATGTATTTAGGAGAGAACATGACATTCTCCAGAGTAGAAATAAGCAAGCAAAGAAATATAAAGTGATCAAGAGACTTAAAGAGCCAGCCAGACATTATTTTAACATAATATTTTGAATTATTTATTGCTAGCTAATGCAAATCTAACTTGTGTTTTAGTAGTATAGCTCATTGTAACTTCCTTTTATTTTAAAAATTGCTTTTGTGCATAAGGCTTTAGTTTCTCTTAGGGTACATTATTGAAAGTTTAATTGCACTACTGAAGTATGCTCATTTTATCTTTATATATTTATTCTGAATCTTTATATTTTTATTCTGAACAACATAGGCGTGTGTGCCAATGTCTTAAGTCATGCTTCATATCCACAAATCCTAATTTTAACACTTTTGCCAACACTGTTTTATTGTCTATTTCACGTCTATATAGTTCAATATATATGACATATTCTGAGATAAATACGATTGCCTCATCTCTGAAAAGTTGATGCTGTGTCATACATACATAATCTGGGTGATTATAGGTGGTACTGGAGATGAGACATAGTTCATTGCATGCAAGACTAGTGCCTTACCCACCATACTATCTCTCTCTGGCCCATGAATTAATTATTTGTATATACATGCATGAAGCAATACATTGGAAAATTCTCCAGACATTTGTCTTTCTAAGCTTTTTGTTCATGATTTAATTCTATTTAATGGTGGGTTTGTTTATCATAAAGTTACAAAACTAGCATTCAATATTTTATTTATATTATCTTTATTATTGATATTATTATTGTTATTTGCCACATCTGAAGTTTTTAGATCTCACTTTTAGGCTTTATCTCAGGGATTACTCATAGGAGTACTCAAGGCATCATCTTTGGTGCTGGGGATAAAACTCAGGTCAGCTTCATGCAAGGCAAAAATCTTCCCTGCTGTACTTCTCTTTTTTTTAAATAATACTTACTACAATGAATATTTTTCTACAAATGTTAATACATTATCATGCTTAAAGATATTGCCTGTCAACTTATAAGTAAGGACATATGGGACTTATTTCTTTACTATATATCATATATATATATATATATATATATATATATATTGTTGTTGGGCCACAACTGGTAATGTTCAGACTTCTGGCTCTGTGCTCAGGGATTACTTCTGGCAGTTTTTGGACACTCTATGCAGTGCTGAAAATGGAACACTGGTTTGACACAGGTAAAGCTTATGCCCTACCCACAGTTCTACCTCTCTAGCTTTTATTTCTAGGATATATTTGCTATATCTACAATATAAATAGAAATTTTCTGTGAAAAGAAACAAATTGAGCATTGCCACATCTCTAGGACTGGCCCTGGCAATTTCTGAAACTGAATTAATAGTGTCAACATTGCCTTGTCCTCTCTCCTGGTGCCATCAAAACATACTCTCTCAAACCATTAATCTTTTCCTAGTGTTCATATTTTACTATTAAAGTAGACACAAGGCTTGTCATCTAACACAGTCTTGAGATACAACATCACACTTTACCTTCTGATTAAACTAGTCAGCTGAATATTAGGGTACTGCCCTTAGTGAGGCAGAGTCATGGACAGAACAGCTACTGTGTCTCTTCATCTCAGGCATGGATCTCTGAACTGGACTCCTCAGTTAGAACTCACTGTGTGGAGTCCATTGCTGCAATCTACTTCAAGACACTCATGGAGACAAAATGAACCACACCCAGGTCACCAAGTGACAGATATCTGCAGGGTGAGAGGGCTAATACACAGGGCAATATCACAGCGGGAAATTTTTGTTAAGGAAGCTTAGATATTATACATAGCAAAGACAATTGTAATGCTAATGGTTGTTATTTGGCCATTTGCAATTGAGCTAGTATCAGGTACTGATGACAAATATAAAAATAAAGTTCTATGTAAGGCATTTTTGTGGAGTTAGTCTTAAATATTTTTGAGGGAAAAGATTCCTGATTAAGAGCACAGGGAGACTTAAACGAACAACAAAGAGGACCCTGAGCGATAGCACAGTGGTAGGGTGTTTGTCTTGCACTCTGCTCACCCAGGATGGACATGGGTTTGATTCCCCCAGCATCCCATATGGTCCCCCAAGCCAGGAGTGATTTCTGAGCACATAGCCAGGCACTGAGCATCATTGTGTATAGCCCAAAAGCAAAAACAAAATAAAGCAAACAAAATAACCAAAGAACACATAATCATGGAATAATGTTTCCATGTTTTAAGGAGGACCAAGTAGATAAAATAAAAAATATATATATTTTTAAAATTCTGTTTTTATTTTTTTCTTCTTTTAAAAATTAATTGTTCTATTTAAGCATCTTGATAACAAAATTGTTCATTGTTAGGTTTCAGTCGTACAATGTACACCATTCTTCACCAAAGCACATTTCCCTCCACCTATGTCTCTGTTTCCTCCCACTCCCCATTCCAAACCCATCCCTGTCTCTACAGCAGGCAACTTACTTTTTCTCTCTCTGCCTCTTCTTCTCCCCATTCTTTCTTTACCTATTCACACTATGGTTTTTCACGATTGTCAATGGATAGGTGCCTTGCGTGTCCCTTTTTCTGCTTCAGCACCAGTTTTTGTCCAAAGCTATCACTTCCAACTATCATCCTCCCAGTAGAGACTTCTCAAGTGTACCTCCACTCTCTGCCCTTTATCATGAGATACCTACCCTGAGCCGAACCTCCTGACCATTAATTTTATTGTCTCTGATATTGCTACAGTACTAACTTTGTTTTTCTCATACCACATGTAAGTGTGATTATACTGTATCTATCCATTTCCTCCTGCCTAATTTCAGCATAATCATTTCCATGTTAATCCATGTATAAGCAAATTTTATGACTTCATTTTACTAACTAAAATATTCCACTATGTAGATATACCACTATTTCTTCAGCCACTAGTTTGTTTTTGAGCAGTTGGCTTGATTTCAGATGCGGCCTATTCTATATATTGTTACAATATAAATAAGAATGCAGAGGACATTTTGTACTTTGGTACTTTGGTACTATGAAAGTTCAATTTCTAACTTTTTGAGGACTGTCCATATTGTTATCCAAAAAATCTAAACCAGTCTGTATTTCCACCAAGTGTGCAAGAGAGACCTTTCCTTCCACTATCCACGCCAGCACTGGTTGTTTTGTTTTTGATGCTGTGTGCTATCTTGGTGGTGTAGGATAATATCCCATTGTTGTTTTGATTTGTATCTCCCTGATGATTTTTGGGTGGAGACTCCCTAAAGTAGAAGTTCTTTTTTGTTGTTGTTGTTTTGTTTTGGGGCCACACTTGGTGATGCTCAAGGCAGCTCAGGGTAAGTTAATCCTGGCTCTGTGCTCAAAAATTGCTCCTGGCTTGGGGGCACCAGATGGGACACCTGGGGATCAATGCGAGGTCTGTCTTGGGTCAGTCATGTGCAAGGTAAACGCCCTACTGGTGTGTGTTGCTTTGCCCCCACCTCCAAGTAGAAATTTTTTGGTACCTGTTGGCTTAGCATACAAAGCTAGACAGAATGACCCAGGTTCAGGGGCTCCATATTTGTTCCCTGCTTGTGGTTCTTCAAATAAATTTTGTGTTGATGGTGCCAAAATTTACATATTACAGGAGCCTGGAACATGACACCACTTTGACAGACAAAACTTTCCACAAAATATCCCCTCTGTGTCTTCTAGTGTAGGTCTGTCACAGCTCTGAAGATTGGAGATGCTCTTATCACCTCAAATACCCCAGGTTCTATGCCAGCAAACATCAGGGTTTTCACTGATGCAATCATTGCTCTGAGACCCCAGTAGGGTCTTCACTGGGATGGAGAAAGCCTGAAAGAATGGGGCATATTCAGTTCTCTGGAGGATGCTGATAAGGTGGAGCCTAAGCAAAAAACAACTCACAGGGATAATGAGTTGCCAAAACTTCCTGTCATATCCATCTCCTTCATTGAAACCCATTTTGTCAAGATGGGTCAAACTCAAAACTTGGCCCAGAGAATCCAGTCCCCTGCTTACCAAGAACAAAAATCCTCTCACTAGACTATCCAGAGATCTACCCCAGCTGCCCATGTGTTGTTCCCAGGGTTATCTCTAGTTCCACATGTAATCCTCTGCCTGTGCTCCCAATGTGAAATGATGAAATGAGTATTATAATTTTCTTGGATTTATCTGATCATTCTTCCTGCCTCATGGTTCTCCTAATTGTTCCTCAAAGTCTTCGTCCTCTGAGACTTAGTGGTTATCAACAGAAATTCTTCAAATTAACCATTTCTCAATGATTTAAATGATTCATCAATTTAATTAACATTAATTGATCAGTTTAATCTGAAACAATTCACCATAGTTTCAGAGCAAAACAAATGTTTCCTTCAAAATATGATTTCAGGCACAATGTCTCACTTATAATCACTAAATTTTAAAACCTCTGTAAACCTTAACCTTAAATGTGTGGGAAATAGATCAATAGTGTAGCATAGTTAAGGAAGGATCCAATCAGTTAAAATTGATACTGTTGATTAAGTGGATATTTTAGACGAATATTGTAGCTGGATGGTTTGTGTTATTCCACAACTTGTTTGCAGGTGTCTGAAATGTGTGCCCAAACGAAACAATTCTATATGAAGCATGGATATAAGCCATGTTTTGCGTAAGTAGAACAGAACCATCCAACAGCTAAGGGTTTAGTTTAGTGAATACTCCCATTTGTCATCAATTGTGGATCTGCCCCATCTTCTCAGAAGGATTCAGAGAATTCATTGCTCACCATAACTGTAAGAAAATAGTTTGTGAGAAGAGTCCTTACTCCTCAGACCAGTTCAGTGATTGCTATCCTCTAGATTCATTTAATGCCAAGAGGATCTAACGTTGATGAAATGGGACACAGACGAAATTGGGTTGACTAGATTCCAGAGGTAGGTGCAAGTGGCAGGCCATACTGAATGAGGCCAAGTGGGTGTGATTAGTGTGAGGAAATTCTTGTCAAGGCCCTCATCAGGCAATACATCTCCATAGAAACTGAAGTTTTGTATGCCTTGTCCAGGTGAGTAGTTTGAATGGTATGCTATATAGGCAGCCATAATACTGTGAATAGAATGCTAAATGGCAAATGCCACAAATCATGATCCTCATAAAAATTCCCAAACTAAAATATTGATAATCTAACAGGAATCAGAGGGGATGGAGAGATAGCACAGTGGATAGATAGCAGATGTGCTATTTGTACATCCAAAGCATATTGAATCTTTGTACTTCATATGGCACCATTGACTCTACCAGGAGTCATTTCCTGAATGCAGAGGCAGGAGTAACCCTTGGACTCTTTTACTTGTGGTACTAAAACAAAAGGAAACAAAACAAACACTTGAGAGAATAATCTGGGGCAGGAAAAAGTATATGAATCTTACTATTTGGTCCATTTTCTTAAAAGGAAAGGTGGCAATTTTCAAGATTAGAATTAATCAAAGGAAACCAATTGTTATTTCTTATATATAATCAATTACCAACGCATCTAAATGGGCAATAATTAATGGACTTCCGGAACATTTGGGTCTCAACCCAACATTTATTTCTTTTGTGAATTGGGGTTAAAAGGAGTGAGCTGATCATCTGGTGTTGAGTGATGTGATCCCAAGGACAGAGTGAAGATATATGCTTTGAGATATAGATGAAGAGGACAGAGCAGAGACTTCCAGAAAGAACCCAGAACATTCAATAACAACAAAGGCAAGGCATTCATAAAAGAGTGTGAGCACAAGGTTTATTGATTTTATTGAGAATAGGATCGTGGGGAAATTCCCAGGAATGGTATTGGGATTTTGGTCTGAAGTCTATGGCAATGTGAGATGGACACAAAGGTCAGAAGAGGTGACTTTGAGGAGAAGGAAGGCATATTTCAAATCCAGCTCAGGGACAGTCAACCACAATGAGGCGAGTGGAGCAGGAAGAGAATATGTCCAGGGATGATGTCGCTAAGTTCAAGTGCCTTTGGATTGTTCTTCTTGGCTCAGGGTGACACTAGCAGCAGCCTCCAGAGGACTGACTGCTGCCCCCTCCACAGCAGCTCGAGCCCCCTCCACAGCTGGAGCCTCCTCCACAACAGCTGGAGCCCCCACCACAGCAGCTGGAGCTCCCTCCACAGCAACTAGAGCCCCCAGAGGGCTTGCAGCGACGGGATGATCTGCGGCGTCTGTGGTGGCTCAGGCAGCAGCCACCACCCCCAGAGCTGCAGCAACCCCCACCCCCAGAACTACAGCAACCCCCACCCCCAGAGCTACAGCAGGAGGACACAGGAGGGCATTTGGGGGGACAATTGGGGGGACATTTTGGGGTCTGGCACTTGGGTGGGCACTTGGGGGCACACTTGGGAGGGGGCTGGCACTGTTGGCTCTGCTGGCAGGACATGCTGCTGGTCTGTGGTGGTCAGGAGCTGAGGAAAAGCAAACAGTGAGTGAGACCAGCACATGCAGGTCCCTGCCCATTCCTAGACTTCAGCATAACTGAAGTTGAGCTTTGCTCCTTTTACTAGATTTTGCATCTCATTTCTGCTCCTAGGAAACTCGGTATATTCTTCGAAGAATGAATGACACACTTGCATCTACTCTGCAAGTAATAAATGAAGAAAAAAATCTATTATGAAACCTCTCTATACTCTAAGGCAAAGGTTTTCAAACCTGGTGAACTTGACCTCTGTACAGAGATTGTAATAATTAGAAACCAATCATAATAGTAGTTTAAAAACCTATTGCTTGTCAACAATTTGATTATTCGCTATAAGTCATTTTTTTAAATTTCCAGTTATTTACTTATTTGTTGTTTGTTTGTTTTGAAAAGCAACTCTTAATTGGAAGTAGGGAATATTAGGTCTATTATCTGGTAAGCAGATAAAGAGTACAGATAACAACTGTGTGGCATAAATTACCAGTCCCAATAAACTTACTGAGAAAAGAACCCATCAAATCTCTATTCCTTAAGAGCTTGAACTTGACCCTGGGCACCTGACCTCAAACAAACTCTCCTTCAGTCTCAGCCCCTGGGTGGGAATTGCTTCTGGGTGTCTCCTGTTCTGTCAATGGAGGGGTTAGTCATTCCTTGAATATGGACATTTCAGAATCCCAAAGATCAAAAGGATCTCTACCTCTAGCCATGTCCTGCTCTTAGGTCTCAGGCAAAGAGAGGTCTGGATTTTCTTTGTGAGCTCCTTCCCAGAAACAGGCTGGGATTGAACAGGCAGCATTCTGCTCTAGGGACCCAAGACCACAAACCTCTGGGGCAACAGTTTTCTCTAGAGTCCAGATACTCCAGCCAACTCTTCATCCGGTGTCCCCAGTACATACCAGACACCTCACTTCACTGTCCCCTGATCCTCGTGTCCCTCTTCTGCAGACATATTGACCTCCACCCAGTCCTTGCTCCAACTGCCCCCTACTCTGCAAAGTACCTGTGGAAGTCCTGCTCCAGGTCCCAGATCACTCACCAGGCACAAGTAGGCAGTTCTTCTGGCAACTCAGGAGAGGAGTGGATGGGGATTCTCTGGGCACAGGCCCTTTTATTCTATCCATGGGTTCTGCCCAGTGTGTGAGACAGGACCTGAGCATGAGAGGTTCTGCCTCCCCTCTGCCACACTCGTGTCTTCTGACAGGTGGTGACTGGCATCTCCTCCTGCCTACCTCAATGGGTTAGTTGTTTGAGTCATTGGTGAGGTGGAAGGGTCCTTCATCTTCTCCCTCCTAGTTCCCCCTGGAAGACATCTAATGGAGACCTTTTATGTTCTGTCTCCAGAACTTCAATCCTTGTGCCCCCAAAGTGGTGATTTTTCTGATTTCCTTAAACCTGGTAAAAGATTAATATCCTATCATTTTCTCAAACTATGTTTCTCAAAATCATCTTTGTGTACATGTAAGTATGTGTGTATCTGCATGTGTATTATTAATTCATTGGTCGGGTCAGAGATAAAACTCCGGACCTCACACAGGAAACATTCACTTTAGTAGAGTTGCAAACAGTTTTCCACTTCTGATTCCCTAATTTGCTCTTTACCAGTGTCATTTGCTGAGATTGATTTTTAGTGTTAGCAGCGTTACTTTTCTGTATCGTTCACTAGGTTGTGTGTGCTTCTCATGATTGTCACAAATCTCAACATTTGTGCTCTGGCATCACTAGAGGCTGTGATTACTTCAGAAGAGAGCTCAAGTCTGCCACTTGCAAGCAAATGCCTTCATGCCTGTGCTAGCTCCGGGTCTGTTGTACATTGTTACTGCTACTTAAAACATTTTCCAATTGGGTCCTAATATCTTCATATAGCCATTTTCCTCACTGTTCTGTATGGCTCTTCTCTCAGCATTATTTTACACATATTGTAATTCTTTACAGTGCTTAGACGTATAATGGGATTAGTAATAATTTTATTGCCAAACATTTTATCATGTTACCAAAATCATAGTTGCTGTGTATTCAAATGTCATATTCAGTCACACAGGTTCTGTACTTTCCTTCTGTTCCAAAGTTTGGCATAGTGTTTCCTAAAGTATCTTCCTGTTTCATCTAAACTTTAAGGTGTTTTGCCATATCCCATGTATTTTAATAGTGAAAAGCAAAACAAACATCATTTTAGAATGGCAATACACAATTAAGTATGTGCATTAGTTTGTGAAGAATTGTCACCAATAATTTTCTTTTTATATGTTATCACTATGGTATACCACTGGTGTGTAAAATCTTTTAATAACATTCTCATTTCATCAAGTTTCATACATATAACATGATCTAAATGTATTATCATTGTATCTTACTATTATATTAATTTATTTTAGTAATAAAGGCTGTAAACCTTTATTTTTTCATTAGAGTCCAGTTTCAGAAGTTCAATATCTCTAAGAAATATATGTATATATGCATAAGGAACAACATAGAATTCTGGAGGTTTATTCCTGGATCAGCAGCCGCAAACCAGTTTAAGTCTATGACTGTTGTGCTATTCTCTGCCCCACTAAATATATAATATTTAATATAGTCATTCATTATGTTTGGCTTGGATCCACACTTCTCAGCACCCAGGATTATTCCCTAGTGACATGCCTCGTCTGTGTTTTCATCAATCTTCAGAGGAACCTGTTACAATATGAAATAAATCTGGCCCTCCTGGATGCCTGGCATATGTTCAGCCCAATTGAGCTTTCTCTCTGTCCAAACTAATGATTTTCTTTGGCTTGTTCACTGGATAATATAAATTTGTGAATTTAGCAAACGTTTACCCAACAGCTTATGCCAATTTATGTTACTACAATAAGGTAATTCTATTAATCAATTCTTCATCCTTTTCCAATAGTATAAAATTTGAGAATAGATTTAGAGTCTATAAAGAAATAACTCACAGCACCCCTCACTTAAGTTTCAGTTTATTCCACTGTCCCTTATTTTCATGAACATAATCTGATAAATGGCATAGTTTGATACTACCAAGAGTTAAGTGATTTTTTCAGTTTTATAAGGTATTTACCATATCAGTGACACCATTATGATTTGCTTTGACTTCATTACCATTTAGTGTGATAGACTTAATAGAAGTTCATTTATTTTGTTTAAAAATGATAAATTCACCTTTTTGAAGATATAGAAGCATTCTGCAAAGTACACATATATTAACTTATTTATCCAGTCATTTTTGACATGATTATTGTCAATTTTATATTTCTTCCTTTATGAAAAGTGCTGATAGGAAAACAAGTGTGTAGATGTCTTAAGTATCTTTGTCTAGACCCACAAATCTCATTTAAATACCTTTATCCAACTGTTTTATAGCTTACTTAATAGCCAAAGTCAGTTTATAGAAGTCTAATAAATACACAATTATGTATACAGAAACAAATATGATTACCTCAGTCCCCAAATTTTATTCCTGTTTTATACATAGTAAATTTTCACACACAAATATGAAAAAAAAATTTGATAATTTGTTTTATTTTTCTTTCTAAGCTTGTTGTTCATGCTTTTAACTGTTTGATAATAGGTTTATTTGTACTGAATATATATAATTATTTATTGTTAAAATTATATTGTTTTTAATTTATACTTCATTTCTTCATTTTTCGATCCTTATTATAACGCCAGTATTTTCAAACTATCTTATTACTTGTCAATATTTTTTGTAAAATATTCGCGTAAAATATTATTCATATCACTAATAAGTAAATAATTAGGGGCCCACTCAACTAATTTAAAAAATACTGAGTTGTTTCAGCATTTACTTTGAAACTTGTAAGAGAAGAAACAAATTAGGCATTTTTAAGCGATTTTAATAATTTAAGCAACTTTAGGCCTGGCTCTGGAAATCTCTGAGTCTGAATCAACAGTATGATCATATCCCTCTCCTGTGCTGTTACAAAAATCTAAGAACCTCACACAATCCGTGCTTTTCTGGTGCCTATTTTATGTTAAAATATATCCTGGACATATACTGTAGCACACTATTCAGGATGCCACATCAGAGTGATGCCTGGCTTAGGACATGCCCAAGTCTGACCAACTGAAGATTCAGGTCCTACCTCTATGTGAGACAGAGGCATGGAGAGAATAGCTTCTGAATCTCCTCAGCTTTGGGATGGATGAACTGAGCCACTGAGTCAGAATGACTGTGTGGGCCAAGTATTCAATAGCCGCACTCTCCTTCAAGACACCCATGGAAGCAAAGTGAGTCACTCCCAGGCCAGTGAGTGGCAGATTTCTGCAGGGTTATAAGGTGAGGGCACAGACAGGGCAATCTATCAGAGTGAGAAAGAAATCTAGTAATGACACCTAGGCCCTACAAGAGTAAAATCAATACTAAAGTTAATGATCGTGACTAAGCATGTTATGTAGGAACCATGTACCAGGTAGCCATGAGGGTCCTAAAAAGAAAAGATCCATGCAAAGCATTCCTGGAGAGTCTTGGGTTTGTTTTGAGCACAATCGAGAGAAAGGACTACCTACAAATATCACAGCAAGAATTTACACAGCACTTGTTTGAAGAATACATGGCTAAAGCCTGTTTTAGAGGAAGACCAAATAAGAGAAAAATAAGCTGTTTCAGTTTAAGATCTATTTTAAAAGGGTGTAACAAAGATTTATATAGCACGTATTCAAAGTGAGAGAGGCGCGTGATGTGGACCCACAGCAATACAAGGTGAAACAACCCTCATAACCTGAACCAATTGCTCTTCATTGTGAGGAATGAAAACCATGAGAAAAAGACTCAATGATAAATTGAAGCCCTTTTGGAAGATACTAAATAAGAGGACATGGGGAGTGGATGGTGGTGGTGCAATTTGGGGGCTATAACAACCTGTATTCAAGTGAAACACAGTTGGCTTTGTATGTGTTTTTGTGAGCATGTATGTATACCTAGTTGTGTATTCTGACTCCTTCCTAGTGTGTTTTCTCCAACTCAAAGACAAAAATGTATGTAATGTACACACCTGTGTGGACAACAATCTCATACTAGTAAGATTTATGGACCACATGGTCACCTGTGTCTTATCAATTTAACACCCACAGAGAGCATAGGAAATGCCTCAATATTTTCCTTCATCTTTCCATCATACTAAATCTTTATCGTTTTCAAATACTACTATGATGGGGTGTTTTTTCTGACTTATTATCATCCCAAGGATGGATAATCACCTTGATATTAATAGATAATTAATTAATAATATATTATAGCCCTATAGTGTCAATTGCCTGAAATATAGAAATATACACTTTTCTCTGAAGAATTTAAGATACCTTTGCTCATATTCATTACCAAATAAAGGCCTTAAAAATAGGAGTTAATATTTATAGGGTTGATAAAGAAAATTAAATGATATGTATTACTCTGAAAAATCACCATCTTTCAGCTTCTAATTCACTTCATGTACATTTTCCTTGTCTAATTTTTTCCAGAAAGGGCTAAGTCTCTCTATTACCACATTCTCTCTTATGTTTGCAATGTGCACCTCGCTGAACTGCCAAAAATACAAATTCTCACATTATTTCACAGATGAGGCCACTCCTATATCCTCTTCTATAATATTTCATTCTTAATTGTATTGTTTAACATTAAGTCAGGAACATCTGGAGTATCATCTTTCATCCATGAAGGTGTCTTTACCACTAAGCTAGTAACATGAGCCATGAAGGATAGTACAGCAGGTAGGATATAGAGAGATTAGATATTTTCCTTGTATGCATGTATGGATCATGGGTTATCCATATGCCCTCATATAGTCCTCAAATAGCACATCAGAAGTGAAGCCTAAATGAAAATCCAGGAGAAAACATTGTGCACCACTGGATGTGGATCAGAAACTAAAACAAAGGTTAGTAACAATAAAAATTGGCAAGATCTGAAGGATACTACTTGTGATCCACAATCGGTGCGATCATATTAGTTCATAGTATAACACTTACTCAAGGACAAAACATGTAGATCCTAATTGCAATCAATCAAACAATGTGAGGTCTAATTATTGAAAGATTATGAAGTAATTAATTAAAAGATTTATACACATGTCAATTTTTTGGCTCTTCTTAAATACAGTGACAAAGATACTTGTTGATGAAGAACATGTCTTCTTTGGGCATGATTGAATACAATCATAATGTAAAATGAAGTTTTGTCAATTTCACGTCTGGATAGAATAAATTTGTTTACATATTCAATGAAAACAAAAGAGCAGGAAATGGCAATTAAGCAATCTACTCTGACAACAAAGTTGAGATTGCCATGCAGAGAGAGGTGTGGTGGTTGATTGTTGATCAAATATTAAAAATGGTTGAATTCATGCAATCATTGTTTAAAAGGATAAAAATTGAGCAGATTCGCTACCAGATTTGGTCTCTGCTAAGGTTGAACTCTAGGAAGTTTCCTAATATATGACTGCAGGGAGTCATTTTTCAGACTCCAGTTCGCAGTTCAAGACCAGTTCGCAGGCTGAAGCTATGCTCCAGAATCTATCCCCCAGACCTAGACGATTTCAAAAGACTTGAAGGGGACATGTATATATCCTTCAAATATTTACTTAGATGTGTTTTCTTAATATGAATAACTTTATTGTCTGTCTTCTTATGTAGTGACAGTTTTCTCCATTTCTTTTTCTTAGGGGGGGTCTATTTAATAGGAAATTCTAAAATTTGGCATCTCAAAAGGTCTCCCAGAGCCCAGAGAAGGTGGATCGCCAAGTAAAGTAGAAGAAACTCTGCATACTGTAAATACAAACAAAACAAAAAGGATACTTGATTTTTTAAAAAAGTGGGATCCAGTACAAGCACAAATCTTTTCTTATTTTATCTGCAGTTTCCAAAGGAAACAGAACATGACATTTTCAGTGCCAATAAGAAAATGTGACTTCCGTATCTTCATTTAGCAGAACATCTGGAATTGAAAAGGACTTCGATTCTTTTGTGTCATTAAACAGTTTTTCACATTTGTATCTCCCTAAAATTGGTGAGGTGACCTCCAGTGTTTCTTTTTTTATTCATCCTTTTTTAATGTATATAAATCTTTAAGCACTATGATTAGAAGCTTAGGTGTAGTTGGATTTCAATCATAAGCAGAATACCCCCCTTCACCAGTGCAACATTCCCACTACCAATGCCCTCCTCTTCCCCACCCCTACCTGTATTCGCGACAGGCATTTGACTTCTCTCATTATTTAACATTGTCGTGTTAGTTGTGAGTGTACTCATTTCCCTAACAGTGTTTACCACTCTCAGTGAGACTCAAATTGTGAGCCGGTCCTTCCAACCCTTCCAGCTCTTAACTCTTGTCTCTGGGCCTTATTATAGTAAGGTCTTTAATTTTTTATAAAACCCATAGATGAATGAGACTATTTTGCATTTAACTCTCTCCCTCTGACTTATTTCACTTAACGTAATAGATTCCATGTACGTCCACATATAGGAAAATTTCATGACTTCATCTCTCCTGATGGCTGCATAATATTCCATTGTGTAGATGTACCACATTTTTCTTTTTTTTTCTTTTTTGTATTTTTGGTGGGGTCACACCCCGCAGTGCTCAGGGGTTCCTCCTGACTCAATGCTCAGAATCACTCCTGGCAGGCTCGGGGTTGGGGGGTCTATGGAATGCTGGGATTTGAACCACTGTCCATCTGCCCTACCTCCATGCTATCTCTCTGGCCCCATACCACAGTTTCTTTAGCCATTCATCTATTGAAGGGCATCTGGGTTGTTTCCAGAGTCTGGCTATTGTAAATAGTGCTGCAATGAATATAGGTGTGAGGAAGGGATTTTAGAATTGTATTTTTGTGTTCCTAGGGTATATCCCTAGGAGTGGTATGGCTGGATTGTATGAGAGCTCACTTTCTAGTTTTTGAAGGAATCTCCATATCCAAGGACATAGAGAACAAACTGGCTTTGAGATACAGATGAGGAGAGAAAGTGCGTCACAGCAACACATTCAGTAATACGAAGGCATTCACACAAAGAGTGTGGGCACAACATTTATTGTTTCTTTTGAGGACAGGAACACAGAGAAACCCCTGGGAATGATGTAGGGATTGTGGTCTGCATTCGATGGCATTAAGAGATAGACTCAGATGGTAGAAGAGGAGTCTGTGAGCAAAAGAAAGGCTGTTCCCCAACCCAGGGCCAGGAGAGTTTGTTCTCTTCAGGCCACTGGAGCAGGAACACAGGCAGGTCCAGGGATGGTGTCACTGAGCTGCAGTGTCATTGAATTGTTCTTCTTGGCTCAGGGTGACACTAGCAGCAGCCCCCAGAGGACTGACTGCTGCCCCCTCCACAACAGCTGGAGCCCCCTCCACAGCTGGAGCCTCCACCACAGCAGCTGGAGCCCCCTCCGCAGCAGCTGGAGCTCCCTCCACAGCAGCTGGAGCCCCCAGAGGGCTTGCAGCGACTGGATGATCTGCGGCGTCTGTGGTGGCTCAGGCAGCAGCCCCCACCCCCAGAGCTGCAGCAGCCCCCACCCCCAGAGCTACAACAACCTCCACCCCCAGAGCTACAGCAGGAGGACACTGGAGGGCATTTTGGGGGACACTTGGGGGGACATTTTGGGGTCTGGCACTTGGGTGGGCACTTGGGGGCACACTTGGGAGGGGGCTGGCACTGTTGGCTCTGCTGGCAGGACATGCTGCTGGTCTGTGGTGGTCAGGAGCTGAGGAAAAGCAAACCGTGAGTGAGACCAGCACATGGAGGTCCCTGCCCATTCCTAGACGTCGGCCGAACTGAGAGCCATAGAAATAGCATCCCCTTCCTCTTTGCCACTTTTAGTAGATTTTGCATCTTACTTCTGCTCCTGGGAAACTCAATATGTTCTTGAAGATTGACACACTTTCATTTATTATAGAAGTAGTACACCAAGAAAATATACCTAGCATAAAACCTGTCTAGATCCTAAGGCAAAGAAAATTTTCGAAGTGGGTTAACCAGATCTCTGTGCAGCTACTATAAAGATTAACAACTAATTATTGTATTAGTTTAACAACTTATTGCTCATTAACAGTCTGACTGTTCACTGTAAGGAGGCGGTGCTTTTTTTTAATCTCAAAGTAATTCCCAGGATTGTTTGTTTGTTTGTTTGTTTTCAAAAAGAAATTCTTAACTGGAAATAGGGAATTTCAGGGCTAATGTCTTGTAAGCAAAGAATACAGATTCCAACTGCATTGCAAAAATGACCAGTTCCAATAAACTCACTAAGAAAAGAACTTATAAAATCTCCCATTTCTTCAGAACTTGAATTTGCAACTGGGCACTTGATTTGCACAAACTCTCCTTCCTTGGATGGACAGCGATTCTCAGTGTCTCCTGTTCTGCCAATGGAGGGATTAGTCTTCCCTTTAATATGTTCATTTCATAAGACCTAAAATCAAAAGACTATCCATGTCCTGCTTTTAGGTTGCAGGCAAAGAGAGTTCTGTATTTCCTTCGTGAATTCCTTCCAGAAAAATGCTGTATTTAAATGGAAGCATTCTGCTCTAGTGACCCAAGACCACAGTTCTCTGTGGCAAGATTTTTCTCCAGAGTCCAGACACTCACAGCTAACTCTTCATCCGGTGTCCCCAATCGATGCCAGACATCTCAGTACATTGTCCCCCTGGTCTTCAAGTCCCTCTTCTGCAGACACATCGACCTCCACCCAGCCCTACTCCATCTGCCTCCCAATGCTCTGCTCTCAGCCCCACCTGTGAAAGCCCTGCTCCAGGTCCCAGATCACTCACCAGGCACAAGTAGGCAGGTTCTGGAAGCACCTCAGGAGAGGAGTGGATGGGAAGGCTCTGGGCACAGGTTCTTTTATCCTGTCCATGTCTCTGCCCATTGTGTGAGACAGGACCTGAGCATGAGAGGTTCTGCCTCCCTCTGCCACACTCGTGTCCTCTGACAGGTGGTGACAGGCATCTCCTCCTGCCTTCCTCCTGAGTTAGTATTCTGAGTCAGTGGTGAGGTGGAAAAATCCTTCCATCTTCTCCCTCTTAGTCCCCCTGTAAGACATCTAATGGAGATCTCTCATGTTCTGTTCTTCAGAACTTCATTCCTATACCCCAAAGTGGTGATTTACTGATTTCCTTAAACCTGGTAAAAGATTAATATCCTGTCATTTTTCTCAAACTATGTACATAGATATTAATTCATTAGTGGGATCAGAGAAAAAAACACAGACCTCTCACAGGAAACATTCGCTGTAGTAAGAGTTACTGACAGTTTTCCTTTACTTATTCCCAATTTGCTCTTATCAGTATCCTTTGCTGAGATTCATTTTTTGTTTCACAGCATACTTTTCTGTATCATTTGGTTGTATGTGCTTCTCATGACTGTATCAAATCTCAACATTTGTGTCCAGGCAGCAATCATAGCTGTGATTACTTCAGAAGAGAGCCCAAGTCTGCCACTTGCAAGGTAAATGCCTTAACCCCTGTGCTAGCTATGGGTCTGTTGTACATTTTTTACTGTTCCTCAAAATATTTTCCAGTTGGCTCCTAGTATCTTCATCTAGGTATTTTCAAGACTATTCTGGGATTGCTCTTCACCCAACCTCAACTCCCACATATTGTAAATATTCACACTCTGAGATGTGTAACAGAATTGGCAATCCTTTTTATTGCCCAATTTTTGATAGTAATAACCTAAATCAAAGCTGCTGTGTGATCAATTGTGATCTTCAGTCATGCAGGCTTTGTAATTTCCTTCTTTTCCAAAAATTGGCATAGTGTTTCCTAAAGTAATTTCCCATTTCATCTAAACTTTAAGCTGTTTTTGTCATATTGTACATAGTTTAATAGTGAAAAACAAAACTAACAGCATTTTAGAATGGCAATTCAAAGTTAAATATATGCATGATTTGGTGAGGAATTGCCACCAGATAATTTTTTTTCTACCTTTTATCCACTAAGTTATACCACTACTGTGAAAAATCTTTTAACAATATATTGTCATTTTATCAAGTTTTATACAAATCTCATGATTTAAATTTATTATATATTTTGTTGTATCTACTATTATATCAATTTCTTTAAGTAATAACACTTGGGCAAAACCTATATTTTCCAGTAGAGTTCAGTTTCAGAAGTCCAATATATCTATCAAATATATATATATATTTACATATATATGTCTATATGTACAGAGAACAATATAGAATGCTGGAGATCGTTCTTGGATCAGCTGCATTTAATGTAAGTTCTTATACATTGTACTATTTGCTGGACCTCTATATGTATATTTAATATAGCCATTCATTATGTTTTGCTTGAACCCCACTCTTCAATGCTCAGGACTGTTCCCTAGTGATGTGCCTGATGCTGTGATTCTGGCAATCTTCAGAGGAACCTGTTATGAAGTGGAATGAATCTGGCTCCTTGCATGCCTGGCATGTGCTCACTCATTGAGCTTTCTCTTTGTCCAAGCTAAATTTTTTCTTCTGATTGTTTGCTGAATAATATTAATTTATCTATTTAGCAATATTTTATCTAAATTCTGTCAATTCATATTCTTACAATGAGAAGAATGCAGGCAAATATAAATACAGACAGGGTGTGGAGGAGGAGAGAGTGGTGAGGAATTGGTGGTGGGAAGGTTGAACTCCTAAAGGGAGGTTGTTCTTTTTATGACTGAAATCCAACTACAATCACGTTTGTAATCATGGTGCTTAAATAAAGATATTATTTTGAAAAAAGTGAGAAGCATCTGTTTGATCAATTTATCATCCTTTTCTAGTAGTATAGAATTTGAGAATAGATTAGAGATCTATAAAGAAATAACTCACAACACTCATCACTAAAGTTTCACTTTATTCCACCTTTTCTTTATTCTCAAAAACATAATCTGGTAAATGGCATAGCTTGATCCTGTTAGAGTTAAGTGACTTTTGCCACTCTGTTTCATAAGTTATATTCCACATATCAGTGACACCATTTGTAATTTTATTTGACGTCTTTAGCAGTTTAGTGTGACATACTTACTATAAGTTCATTCATTTTGTTTAAAAATGATAAATTCACCTTTATGAAAATATAGAAGTATATTCTGAAAAGTACACATATATATTAACTTATTTATCCAGTCATTTATTGACATGATTATTGTCAATTTAATATTTCTTACTTTCTGAATGGTGCTGATAGGAAAATAAATGTGTAGATGTGTTAAGTAGCTTTGCCTAAACCCACAAATCCCAATTTAAACCCCTTTATCCAACTGTTTTATAACTTACTGTTATATAACCAAAGTCAGTCTATATAAGTCTAATAAATACACAATTATATATACAGAAACAAATACCTGAGTCCCCAAAATTTATTCCTGCTTTATACATAGTAAATTTTCACACATAAATATGATGAAAATAAATTTTATTTTTATTTTTATTTTAATTTTTCTTTCTAAGCTTGTTGTTCATGTTTTGACTGTCTGATAATAGGTTTGTTCATCATGAATATATATAACTATTTAGTGTTAAAATTATATTGCTTTTGATTTATATTTCATTGTCTTTATATTATGAACTTTCTTTTTATATGATCCTCATCATAACACAAATATTTTCAAACTATCTTATTATTTGTCAATATATTACCCTGCTTAAAATACTTTCATACTACTTATAGATACATAATTAGGGGCACACTGGACTGATTTAGAAAAATACTCAGCTGTGGTTTCAACATTTACTTTGAAACTTGTAAGAGAAAAGACAAATTAAGCATTCATGTGATTCTAGGCTGGGTCTGGGAATCTCTGAGTCTAAGTCAAGAGGAAGATCATATCCCTCTCCTGTGCTGTTACAAAAACCTAAGAACCTCACACCATCGGTGCTTTTCTGGTGCATATTTTTATGTTAAAATATATCCTGGACTTATACTGTAGCACACTAATCAGGATGCCACATCAGAGTGATGCCTTAGGACATGCCCAAGCCTGACCAACTGAAGATTTATGTCCTATCTCTATGTGAGGCAGAGGCATGGGGAGAATAGCTTCTGCATCTCCTCAGCTTTGGGATGGATGACCTGGGTCCCTGAGTCAGAATTGACTGTGTGGGCCAAGTATTCAATAGCTGCAGTCTCCTTCAAGACACCCATGGAAGCAAAGTGAGTCACTCCCAGGCCAGTGAGTGGCAGATTTCTGCAGGGTTATAGGGTGAGGGCACAGGCAGGGCAATCTAACAGAGTGAGAATTCTAGTGATGACACTTAGGCCCCACACAGAGTAAAGTCACTTATAAAGTTAATGATGGGACTAAACATGCTAAGAAGGGACCATGTGCCAGGTAGCCATGAGGGACCTAAAAAGAAAAGATCTATGCAAAGCATTCCTGGAGAGTCTTGGGTTTGTTTTGAGCACAATCGAGAGAAAGGACTACCGACAAATATCAGAGCAACAATTTAAACAGGACTTGTTTGTAGAATACATGGCTAAAGCCTATTTTTAGGGGAAGACCAAATAGGAAAATAAGTTGTTTTTGTTTAAAATCTATTTTAAAAGGTGTAACAAGCATTTATGTAGCACATATCCAAATTTTAGCCTATAGAGCATGGCACGTGATGAGGACCTATAGCAAGACAAGGTGCAACATCCCTAATAACCTGAACCAATTGCTCTTGAGTTCAGGGATTAAAACTATGAGATGAGGAAAGCGTTCAATGAGAAATTGAAACCCCATTTCGAAAAGCCAGGGAATGCATGGTGCTGCTGCAATTTGGGGCTATAACTCCTGCTTTCAAATAAAACACGGACAGTTTTGTATGTGTTTTTGTGTGCGCGTCTGTGTACTTAGTTGTGTATTCTGACTCCTTCCTTGTGTGTTATCTCGAAGTCAAAGACAAAAGCTCATATAATATACACACCTTTTTGGAAACACACAATGATTTACTAGTAAGATTTACAGAGCGCATGGTGACCTGTGTGTTATTAATTATGATTATTAATTAACATTAACATTGATACTTATTATTAATATTAATCATAATTGATCAGTGTCATTAATGATTGTTAGCATCCATAGAGAGCATAGGAAATGCCTCAATATTTTTCTTCATCTTATCTATCACACTAAATCTTTAGAATTTTCAAATACTATGATGGGTTGCTTTTTCTGTCTTATGATCATCCCAAATGTGGATAATAGCCTTGATATTAATAGATAATTAATTCTTAATATATTATAGCCCTACAGTGTAAATTGCCTGAAATAGAGAAATACACTTTTCTTTAAAGGATTTAAAATATTTTTACTCATATCCATTACCAAATTAAGGCCGTAAAAAAACAGGAGTTAAATATTTCTAGAGAGTTTATAAAGAAATTTAATTATATGTATTGTTAGAAAAATCACCATCTCTCAGCTTCTGCTTCACTTCATGTACCTTTCCTGGTCTAATTTATTCCAGAAAGGATTCAGTCTCTCTTGTCCCACATTCTGTGTCATCTTTGCAATGTGCAGCCCTCCCAAATGCAGAAAATACAAACTCACTTTATTTCACAGAAGAGGTCACTCCTCTCTCCTCTTCTATAATAATTTATTCCCCATTTCATCTTTTTACATCAAATCAAGACCATACTGGGATATCATCTTTCATCCACAATAATACCTTTTACAACAAAGTTAGTAACATGGGCCTGTGAGATGGTACCAACAGATAGGATATAGAGATAATTACATATTTCCCTTGTATGCGGCTGACTCATGTGTGATTCATAGGCTTTCATATAGTCCCCTGAGTTCCCCAGATGTGAAGCCTGATGCAAAATCAGGATAAAATATTGTGCACTATGGATGTGGATCAAAAACCAAAATAAAGTCTAGTAACTATGAGTATTGGCAAGGCCTGAAAAATACTACTTGGGGATTCACGATTGGTACTAATTTTAGATCATAGTCTATCACTTCCTCAAGAACAAAAAAGTAGTACCTCTGTGCATTCGATCAAACAATGTGAGGTCTAAATACTGAAAGATTGTGAAGTAAATGACAAAAAGATTTATAACTACAACAATATTTTGGCTCTTCTTACATACATTGACAAAGATATTTGCTTTGATGAAGAACATGTCTTCTCTGGACAGAATTCAATACAAACACGACAAAAAGTAAAATTTTCTCCATTGCTGTTCTGGATAGGATAAAATTGTTCACGTAGTCAATGCAAACAAAAGAGCAGAAGAATGGCAATTAGCTAATCTAGTCTGATAACGAAGTTCAGATTGCCATGCCAAGAGAGGTGTGGTGGCTGATCGTTGATCAAAGACTAAAAATGGTTAAATGGATCTATCATTGTTTTAAAGGATAAAAAATGAGCAAACTCGTTACTGGTTTTGTTTTCTGCTACGACTGGGCTCTAGAAGGTTTTTGATATGTGACTGCTGGGAGTCATTTTTCTTTCTCTACAAGACCAGTTTGCAGGCTGAAGCTGTGCCCCTGATATCATCCCCCAAACCTAGAAAATTTCAAAAGTTTTGAAGGAGACATGTATATATCCTTCAAATATTAATTTAGATGTATTTCCTTAATATGTATAATTCTTATTGTCCATCTTCTTTTATTAATAAAATCTTTATTTAAGCACCATAATTACAAGCATGATTGTAGTTGGGTTTCAGTCATAACAGAACAACCTCATTCACCAGTGCAACATTCCCACCACCAATGCCCCGGATCTCTCTACTCCCCCATCCCTGCCTGTATTCGAGATAGGCATTCTACTGCTTCCATTCATTAACTTTGTCATGCTAGTTGTTGGTGTAGTTATTTCCCTAACAACATTCACCACTCTTTGTGATGAGCTTCGTGTTGTGGGCTGGTCCTTCTGGCTCTTCACTCTATTGTCTTTGGAATTATTACAATAATGTCTTTACTTTTGTTTTAAATTAATTAATTAATTAATTTAAATTAATAGTGAGACTATTAATTCTAAAATTTGGGATGTCATAAGGTCTCCCAAAGCCCTGACAGGGTGATCACCAAGTTAAGAAACAAAAACACTACCAAATGTGGATCCAAACAGAACAAAAAGGATAGTTGATAAAAATAAAATTCTGGGGGCCGGGCGGTGGCGTAAAGGTAAGGTGCCTGCCTTGCCTGCGCTAGCCTTGGACGGACCGCGGTTCGATCCCCCAGTGTCCCATATGGTCCCCCAAGCCAGGAGCAACTTCTGAGCGCATAGCCAGGAGTAACCCCTGAGCATCACTGGGTGTGGCCCAAAAACCAAAAAAAAAATAAAATAAAATTCTGGGTCATTACAAACATAAACCTTTTCTTATTTTATCTATAGTCTGCAAATGAAAAAGAAACATAAAATTGATCAGTGTATCTGACTTGTATCTCCCTAAAATTGTTTATGTGACCTCCGGTGTTTTAATAATCCAAGGACATAGAGAACAATCCGAGTTGAAATAAAGATGAAGAAATAGCTAAGACTTCGGGCTTCAGAGCAACACATTCAGTCAATACCAAGGCATAGACCAAAGAGTGTGAGCACAAAGTTTATTGTTTCCTTTGCGGACAGGAGCACAGAGAAGTCCCTGATATAGGGATTGTGGTCTGTATTCCAAGGCAAGAAGAGATGGATGCAGATGGCAGAAGAGGAGTCTTTGAGGAAAGGAAGGCATGTCTCCAACCCAGGGCCAGAACAGTCTGATCTCTTCAGGCCACTGGAGCAGGAACACAGGCAGGTCCAGGGATGGTGTCACTGAGCTCCAGGGCCTCTACATTGCTGTTCTTGGCTCAGGGAGACACTAGCAGCAGCCTCCAGAGGACTGACTGCTGCCCCCTCCACAGCAGCTCGAGCCCCCTCCACAGCTGGAGCCTCCACCACAACAGCTGGAGCTCCCTCCACAGCAGCTGGAGCCCCCAGAAGGCTGGCAGTGACGGGAAGATCTGCGGCGTCTGTGGTGGCTCAGGCAGCAGCCCCCACCCCCAGAACTGCAGCAGCCCCCACCTCCAGAGCTGCAGCAGCCCCCACCCCCAGAGCTGCAGCAACCTCCACCTCCTGAGCTACAGCAGGAGGACACAGGAGGGCATTTGGGGGGACACTTAGGAGGGCATTTTGGGGTCTGGCACTTGGGTGGGCACTTGGGGGCGCACTTGGGAGGGGGCTGGCACTGTTGGCTCTGCTGGCAGGACATGCTGCTGGTCTGTGGTGGTCAGGAGCTGAGAAAAAACAAACAGTGAGTGAGATCAGCACATGCAGGTCCCTGCCCATTGCTGGACTTCAGCATAACTAAGTAGCATAGAAATTGAATATGCTTCAGCTTTACCACTTTTACTCAATTTTGCATCTTACTTCTGTTCCTGTCAAACTCACTATGTTTTTGAAGAATGACACACTTTCATTTCTTGTAGGCGAAGTCATCTAAGAAAATAACTGTAGCATAAAACCTGTCTAGATTCTAAGGCAAAGGACATTTTCAAAGTAGGTCAATCAGATCTCTATGCAGCTACTATAATGATTAAAAACTAATTATTGTGTTAGTTTAATAACTTACTGATTTTCAACATTCTGATTATTCACTGTGAGAAGGCAGAGCTTTTTTTTTTTTTCTCTAAAAGCAATCTGTAGGATTGATTTTTGTTTGTTTTTGAAGAGCAATTCTTATTTGGAAATAGGGAATCTCAGGTCAAAAGTCTTCTAAGCAGACAGAGTACAGATTCAAACTGTACTGCACAAATTACCAGTTCCAAAAAACTCACTAAGGAAAGAACCTATTCAATCTCCAATTTCTTCAGAACTTGAATTTGAATTTGGACACTTGACTCAACTCGATAAACTCTCCTTCCATGGATGGACAGTGATTCTCAGTGTCTCCTGTTCTGCCAATGGAGGGATTTGTCTTCCCTCTACTATATTTATTTCATAAGCCCTAAAGTCTAAAGACTATCCATGTCCTGCTCTTAGACTGCAGGCAAGGAGAGGTCTGTATTTCCTTTGTGAGCTCCTTCCAGTAAATGTTGTAATTCAATAGGAAGCATTCTGCTCTAGTGACCCAACACCACACCCTCTGTGGCAAGATTTTTCTCCAGAGTCCAGACACTAGTAGCTAACTCGTCATCTGGTGTTCCTGGTAGATGCCAGACATCTCAATACACTGTCCCTCTGGTCTTCAAGTCCCTCTTCTGCAGACACATCGACCTCCACCCAGCCCTGCTCCATCTGCCCCCTGCTCTGCTCTGTGCTGAGCCCCACCCTTGGAAGCCCTGTTCCAAGTCTCAGATCACTCACCAGGCACAAGTAGGCAGGTTCTGGAAGCACCTGAAGAGGAGTGGATGGGAAGGCTCTGGGCACAAGCCCTTTTATCCTGCCCATGGGCTCTGCCCACTGTGTGAGACAGGACCTGAGCATGAGAGGTTCTGCCTCACCTTTGCCACACTCGTATCCTCTGACAGGTGGTGACTGGCATTTTCTCCTGCCTCCCTCAATGAATGAGTTGTCTGAGACTTTGGTGCAATGGAATAATCCTTCCATCTCCTCTCTCCTAGTCCCCCCTGGAAGACATCTAATGGAGACCTCTCATATTCTCTTCCCCAGACCTACATTTCTGTACTCTAAAGTGGTGATTTACTGATTTCCTTAAAGCTTTAAAAGAATAATATCCTGTCATTTTCTCAAACTATGTTTCTCAAAATTATTTTTATTTGTGTTCATATAAATATAGGTGTATGTGTATAAGTATTAATTTATTAGTGGATTCAGAGATAAAACTCCAGACCTCATAGAGAAAACATTTGCCTTAGTAGAGTTACTATCAGTTTTCCATTGCTAATTCCCAATTGGCTCCTATCAGTGTCATTTGCTGAAATTTATTTTTAGTTTTAGCAGGCTTAATTTTCTGTATCATTAGGTGCTTTTTAAGAAAGTAAAATATCTCAATAATTTATGCCCAGGAAACACTTATAGCTGTGATTACTTCAGAAAAGAGCCAAGTCTGCCACTTGCGAGGCAAATGCCTTAACCCCTGTGGTAGCCCTGGGTCTGCTGTACATTTTTATTTTTTCTTGAAACATTTTCGGTTCAAATCCCAGTATCTTCACCTAGCCACTTTTCTGGACTATTCTGGAATGGCTCCTCACTCAACATTAAATCACATATATTGTAAATATTCACACTGAGATGTGTAATAGAACTGGCAATCCTTTTTATTGCCAATATTTGTATAGTATTATCTAAATCATAGTTGCTGTGTGATCAGTTGTGATGTCCAGTCACACAGGTCCTATAATTTCCTTCTTTTCCAAAGATTGGCATTTCCTTTTTCATCTAAACTTTTTTTATTTGCTATATTTCACACTTTACTAGTGAAAACAAAACCCACAGAATTTGGCAATAAGTTAAATATGGCCATTAGTTTGTGAAAGTTTGTCACCAGATAATTTTCTTTCTACCTTTTTCCACTAAGGTGTACCGCTAGTTTGTAAAATCTTTTAACAACATATTGCAACATATTGTCATTATATCCAAGTTTATACATATCTCATTATTTAAATTTATCATATATTTTGTGTTGTATATACTACTATATCATTTTCTTTAAGTAATAACATTTGGGCACAAACCTTTATTTTCCATTAGAGTTCAGTTTCAGAAGTCCAATATTCCTATCATATATATCATATATCCCTATTCTTCAAACCCCAAAATATATATTTAATGTGTCATTCATTAAGTTTTGCTTGAATCCCACTCTTCAGTTCTCAGGACTGTTTCCTATTGACATGTTTGGTGCTATGATTCTGGCAATCTTCAGAGGAATGTGTTATGACATGAAATGAATCTGGCCCCTTACATGCCTGGCATGTGCTCAGCCCATTGAGCTTTCTCTCTGTCCAAGCTAAATTTTTCTTCTGTTTGTTCACTGGATAATATTAATTTGTCTAGTTAGCAACATTTTACCTAAATTACGTCAATTTATGTTCCTACAATGAGAAGAAGGAAGGCAAACACAAATACAGACAGGGTGTGGGGGAGGAAAGAGAGGTGAGGAATTAATGGTGGGATGGTGGCACTGGTGAAGGGGGATTTTCTTTTTATGACTGAAACCCAACTACAATCACATTTGTAATTATGGTGCTTAAATAAAGATATTATTTTGAAACAAATGAGAAGCATCAGTTTGATCAATCCATCATCCTTTTCTAGTAGTATAGAATTTGAGAATAGATTAGAGATCTCTAAAGAAATAACTCACAACACTCTTCACTAAAGTTTCACTTTATTCCACCTTTTCTTTATCCTCAAAAACATAATCTGGTAGATGACATAGCTTGATCCTGTTAGAGTTAAGTGACTTTTGTCACTGTTTACCAGTTTAGCGTGATATGCTGACTATAAGTTTATTCATTTTGTTTAAAAATGATAAATTCACCTTTTTGAAAGAGAAGCATTCCACAAAGTACACATATATATTAACTTGCTTTTCCAGTCATTTGTTGACATGATTATTGTCAATTTTATATTTCTGCCTTTCTGAAAGGTGTTGATAGGAAAACAAGTGTGCAGATGTCTTAAGTAGCTTTGTCTAGATCCACAAATCCCATTTAAAATGCTTTTATCCAACTGCTCTAAAGAATTTAATAGCCAAGTCAGTTTATGTAAGTCTAATAAATACATAAATATATATACAAATCAAATATGATTGCCTCAGCCCCCCAAATATATTCCTGTTTTTCACATAGTAAATTTCCACACACAAATGTGGCAAAAATAAGTATAAAAATTTGGATATTTTCTAAGCTTGTTGTTCATGTTTTTGACTTTTATACTAAGTCTATTCATCATGAATATATATAGCTTATTATTTCTAAAATTATATTGTTATTGATTTATGTTTCATTGTCTCTATGTTATGATCTTTCTTTTTATATGATACTTATAACACAAATATTTTCAAACTATCTTATTATTTGTCTACATGCTTAAAATATCTTCCATACTACTTATAGATAATTAATAAGGGGCACACTAGACTTTTTTTTAGAAAAGTACTCAGTTGTGGTTTCAACATTTACTTTGAAACTTGTAAGACAAGACTCAATTTAAGCATTAATGCAATTCTAGGCCTGGCTCTGGGAATCTGTGACTCTGAATCAACAGTGTGATCATATCCCTCTAATGTACTGTTACCAAAAACTAAACCTCACACAATAGGTCCTTATCTGGTGCATGTTTTTATATTAAAATGGATCCCAGACTTGTACGATAGCACCCTATTCAGGATGCCACATCAGAGTGATGCCTTAGGACATGCCCAAGCCTGACCAACTGAAGATTCAGGTCCTGCTCTTTGTGAGGCAGAGACATTGATAGAATAGCTTCCACATCTCTTCACTTTGGGATAGATGAACTGAGCTGCTGAGTCCGAATTGACCATGTGGTCCAAGTATTCAATAGCCACATTCTCCTTCAAGACACCCATGGAAGCAAAGTGAGTCACTCCCAGATGAGTGAGTGGCAGATTTCTGCCGGGTGATAAGGCTAGGGCACATTCAGGGCAATCTAACAGAGTGAGAATTTTGGTGATGACACTTAGACCCCACACAGAGTAAAGTCACTTCTAAAGTTAATGATGGGACTAAACATGTTAAGAAGGGACCATGTGCCAGGTAGCCATGAGGGACCTAAAAAGAAAAGATTCATGCAAAGCATTCCTGGAGAGTCTTGGGTTTGTTTTTAGCACCATCGAGAGAAAGGACTACTGACAAATATCACAGGAAGAATAAAAAAAACACAGTTTGAAGAGTAGGTAGATAAAGTCCTTTTCTGGGGAAGATAAAATAAAGAAAAATAAGCTATTTCAGTTTAAAGTCTATTTTTAAAGGGTGTTACAAAGACTTATGCAAGCACAAATCCAAATATTAGCCTATAGTGCACGGCACAGGATGGGGTCCCAGAGCAACACAATTGTGAGACATCTCTAAGAACATGAGGCAATTGTTCTTAAGTGTCAGGAATGAAAGCAATGAAAAAAGGAATCAATTAGAGATTGATGTCCTGCTTGGAAAATAACATGGAGAACTGGGAAGTGGTGGTGCAATTTGAGGTTAGAATGCCTGTAACCAAGTGAAATATGTTCAGGTGTTTGTGTGTGTGTATGTATATGTGTGTGTATGTGTGTGTTTCTGCATGAGTGTGTACATAGTCATGTATTCTGACTCTTTCTTGTGTGTTATCTCCCAGTCAAATACAGAATCACATATAATATACACAACTCTGTGGACACACATTTAATCACATACTAGTAAGTTTTATAGAGCACATGGCAACCTCTGTGTTATTAATTCAAGACCCATTGAGAGCATAGGGAATGCCTCAAAATATTCCTTCATTTTATCCATCACACTAAACCTTTATCATTATCAAATACTATGATGCGGTGGTTTTTCGGACTTATTATCATCCCAAGTATGATTAATAGCTTTGATATTAATAGATAGCTAAGTAGTTGATAATATATTATAGTCCTACAGTGTAAATTGCCTGAAATAGAGAAATACACTTTTCTCTGAAGGAGTTAAGATAATTTTGTTCAGATCCATTACTAAATTAAAGCCTTAAAGTTGTAGGAGTTAATATTTATAGAGAGCTTATAAAGAAATTTAATTATATATGTGACTAGAAAAAAATCACCATCTTTCAGCTTCTGCTTCACTTCACGTCCCTTTCCTTGTCTAATTTATTCCAGGAAGGTTGCAGTCTCTCTTGTCCCACATTCTGTCTTATCGTTGCAATGTGCAGCTCTCCCAAATGCAGAAAATACAAACTCACTTTATCTCACAGATGCGTCACTCCTGTCTCTTCTTCTATAATAATTCATTCCCCATTTCATCTTTTAACATCAATCAAGACCATACTGGGATATCATCTTTCATCCATAATAATGTCTTTTACCACAAAGTTAGTAACAGGGGCCTGTGAGATAGTACCAACAGATAGGATATAGAGATAATTACATATTTCCCTTGTATGCGGCTGACCCACGTGTGATTCATAGGCTCTCGTATAGTCCCCTGATCTCCCCAGAAGTGAAGCCTGATGCAAAGCCAGGATAAAACATTGTGCATCACGGATGTGGATCAAAAACTAAAACAAAGGCTAGTATCAATGAGTATTGGCAAGGTCTGAAGAATACTACTTGGAGATCCACGATTGGTGCTATCATTTTAGATCATAGTCTAACACTTCCTCAAGAACAAAACCACATCACTTGAACTTTCTAGTCCCGGCTCTCAACTAGAGGGGGCAGTAATGGAGGCACCAAGACCAAACAGTTATAAGACTACTAAGTAATAAACTAGACACAGAAGGGACCACGCATTCTAGCAGCCCCTGGGGGTGGGGGAGAGTGGAGGATATGGGAGGCAGGATGGGAGCGGATGTGGCAGGACAATACAGTGGTTGGAATTCCCCTGATTCAATGTAAATATGTACCTGGAATATTACTGTGAACGATATGGAAGCCACTATAATTAAAATAAAAATTATATTAAAAAAGTAGCACATCTGAGTATTAAATCAAACAATGGGAGGTCTAGAAATTGAAAGATTGTAATTAACTTAAAGATTTATACTTATATTAATGTTTTGGCTCTTATGACTTACAATGACAGAGATAGTTGTTTTGATGAAAACATGTCTTTTGTGGGCATAATGAAACACAAACATGCCATAAAGTGAATTTTTGTCAATTGCAGTTCTGGATAGAATAAATTTCCTCCCATATTCAATGAAAATAAAAGAGCAGAAGAATCAATCTACCCTGACAATAAAGTTGAGATTGCCATGCCAAGAGAGGTTGTTGACTGTTGACCAAAGTTTAAAAATGGTTCAATGGATGCCATCATTTTATTAAAGGATAAAAACTGAGCAGACCTGCTACCAGATTTGGTTTCTGCTAAGCCTGAGCCCAAGAAGGTTTCCTAATACGTGACTGCTGGAGATAATTTTTCAGATTCCACTAGACCAGTTCTCTGGCTGAAGCTGTGCTCTAGATGTCATCCCCCAAACCCAGACCATTTCAAAAGACTTGAAGGAGATATGTATATATCCTTCAAATATTTATTTAGATGTATTTCCTTAATATGTATAATTCTTATTATCTATCTTCTTTTGTAGTGGCAGTTTTCTCTGTTCATTTGTTTATAGGAAATTCTAAAATTGAACACCTCCAAAGGTCTCCCAGAACCCAGACAGGTGAATCACCAAATAAAGAAACAGAAACACTACCAAATGTGGATCCAAACAAAACAAAAAAGATACTTGATAAAAATAAAATCATGGGCCAGTAAAAGCATAAACCTTTTCTTATTTATCTATAGTCTGCAAATGAAAAGGAAACATGACATTTATAAGTGTTACTATTAAAATGTGACTTCTCTATCTTCATGTAGCAGGACATCTGGAATGGAAAAGGACTTCGATTCTTCTGTGTCATCAAACCCCTTTTCACATTTGTATCTCCCTAAAATTGCTGAGGTGACCTCCAGTGTTTCATAATCCAAGGGCCTAGAGAACAAACTGGCTTTGACATACAAAAGAAGAGAGAAAAAGCTGAGGCTTCTCGCACCTGCCAAACACATTCAGTCAATACCAAGGCATACACAAAGGAGAGTGAGACAACGTTTATTGTTTCCTTTGAGAACAAGAGCAGAGAGAAATCCCTGAGAATGACATAGGGATTGTGGTCTGTGTTCCATGGCATGAAGAGAGGGCTGCAGATGGCAGAAGAGGAGTTTTTGAAGAAGAGGAAGGCAATTCTCCAACCCAAGGCCAGGACAGTCTTTTCTCTTCAGGCCACTGGAGCAGGAACACAGGCAGGACCAAGATGCTGTCACTGAGGTCCAGGGCCTCTACATTGTTTTACTTGGCTCAGGGTGATACTAGCAGCAACCCCCAGAGGACTGACTGCTGCCCCCTCCACAGCACCTAGAGCCCCCTCCACAGCTGGAACCTCCTCCACAACAGCTAGAGCCCCCTCCGCAGCAGCTGGAGCTCCCTCCACAGCAGCTGGAGCCCCCAGAGGGCTTGCAGCGACGGGATGATCTGCGGCGTCTGTGGTGGCTCAGGCAGCAGCCCCCACCCCCAGAACTGCAGCAGCCCCCACTTCCAGAGCTGCAGCAACCACCTCCCCCAGAGCTACAGCAGGAGGACACAGGAGGGCATTTTGGGGGACACTTGGGGGGACATTTTGGGGTCTGGCACTTGGGTGGGCACTTGGGGGCACACTTGGGAGGGGGCTGGCACTGTTGGCTCTGCTGGCAGGACATGCTGCTGGTCTGTGGTGGTCAGGAGCTGAGAAAAAACAAACAGTGAGTGAGATCGGCACACGCAGGTCCCTGCCCATTCCTGGACTTCAGCATAACTAAGAGGTATAGAAATTGAATCTCCTTCAGCTTTGCTCCTTTTACTAGATTTTGCATCTGACTTCTGCTCCTGAAAATCTCAGTATGTTCTTGAAGAATGACACAATTTCATCTATTATAGAAGTAGTAAACTAAGAAAAATCTCTAGCATGCAACCTGTCTAGATTTTAAGGAAATGGAAAATTTCAAAGTACATGTACCAGAGCTCTGTGCAGCTACTCTAGCAATTAAAAACTAATCATTGCAGTAGTTAAGCAACCTATTGCTTGTCACTGGTCTGATTGTTGACTGTAAGAATTCACTGCTTATTTTTTTTAATCTAAAAGCAATTCCCAGGATTGTTTGCTTGTTTGTTTTCAAAAAGCAATTCTTAATTGGAAATAGGGAATATCAGGCCAATGTCTTGTAAGCAAACAGAGAGTACAGATTTCAACTGTATTGAACAAATATCAGTTCCAATATACTCACTAAGAGAAGAACCAATTCAATCTCCCATTTCTTCAGAACTTGATTTGAAATTGGGCACTGGACTCAGACAAACTCTCCTTCACTCTCAGCCCACGGGTGAGAAGTGATTCTCAATCTGGTGTTGTCATTAAATAGGAAGCATTCTACTCGAGTGTGAGCCAAGACAACACCCTCTGTGGCAAGAAATATCTCATTTCTTCAGAACTTGAATTTGCAATTGGGCACTTGATTTGGACAAACTCTCCTTCCTTGGATGGACAGCGATTCTCAGTGTCTCCTGTTCTGTCAATGGAGGGATTAGTCTTCCCTCTAATATATTTATTTCATAAGCCCTAACATCTAAAGACTATCCATGTCCTGCTCTTAGACTGCAGGCAAGGAGAAGTCTGTATTTCCTTTGTGAGCTCCTTCCAGAAAATGCCGTAATTCAATAGGAATTTCATCTGGTGCACCCCAATCAAAGCCAGACAATTCAGTGCACTGCCCCTCGTTCTCATGTTCCTCTTCTGCAGACCCATTGGCCTCCACCCAGCTCCACCTACACCCTAATCTGCTGTCAGCCCCACCTGTGAAAGTCCAGCTCCAGGTCCCAGATCACTCACCAGGCACAAGTAGACAGGTTCTGGAAGCACCTCAGGAGAGGAGTGGATGGGGAGGCTCTGGGCACAGGCCCTTTTATCCTGCCCATGGGCTCTACCCAGTATGTGAGAGAGGACCAGAGCATGAGAGGTTCTTGGTCACCTCCTGCCACACGTGTGTCCTCTGACAGGTGGTGACTGGCATCTTCTCCTGCCTCCCTCATGGGTAAATTCTCTGAGTCATTGGTGAGGTTGGAGAATCCTTCCTTCTCTTCCCTCTTAGTTGCCCCTGGAAGACATCTAATGGGGACCGCTAATATTTTGTTCCCTATAGATTCATTCCTTTTGCCCCAAAGTGGCAATTTACTGCTGTCCAAAAACAGAAGATTAACATCCTGTCATTTCCTCAAACGATGTTTCTCAAAATCATTTTTGCATGTATATACAAGTATGAGTCCATTAATGAGGTCAGAGGTAAAACACTAGGCCTCACACAAGAGGCATTCACTCTAGTTACTCTAGTACATAGTTACTGTTGTCCACAATTTCCCCCAAATTTGCTCTTATCAGTGTCATTTGCTGGTATTCCTTTTTGTTTGTTTGTTTAGCATTACTTTTCTGTATCATTAGGCTGCAGGTGCTTCTCATGACCGTATTAAATCTCAACAATTGTGCCTAGGCAACACTTATAGCTGTGAATACTTCAGAAGAGAGCCCAAGTCTGCCATTTGCAAATGCCCTGAACCCCTGTGCTAGGTCTAGGTCTGTTGTATCTTTTTACTGTTCCTCAAAACATTTTTCAGTTGGGTCCTAGTATCTTCATCTAGCCATTTTCTGGACTATTCTGAGATGGCTCCTCATTCAATATCAGGTTCCACATATTGTAAATATTTCTAGTGCTTAGATGTATAATAGGATTGGCAATCCTTTTTAATGTTACCAAAATTATAAGTGCTGTATTCAAATGTGATATTCAGTCACATAGGTTCTATAATTTTCTTCTTTTACAGAGATCGACATAGTGAAAACAAAACAAAATGCCCTTTAGAATGACAATACAAAGTTATATATATATATATATATATATATATATATATATATATATATATATATATATATATATATATATATATGAGTTACAGGGAGTTAAGTGATTTTTGTCACTGTTTCACAAGTGATATCTACCATTACTGTGACACCATTTATCATTTTCTTGACAACTTTACCATTTAATGTTATATACTTAATAGATGTTTATCCGTTTTGTTTAAAAATAGATAATTTCATCCTTTGAAGGTAGGGAAGCATCCCACAAAGTACATACATATATCTATTAACTTGTTTATCCAGTCATTTATTGACATGATTATTTTTAATTTCACATTTCTGCCTCTCCGATTGGTGCTGATAGGAACATAAGTGTGTAGCTGTCTTTTTAGTTTTGTCTAAACCCAATAATCCCATTTTAAAAAACTTTATACAACTGCTTATTGATCACTTAAAAGCCAATCTAAGTCTATTTAAGTCTGATAAGTATAGATTTATGTATACAGAAATAAATATGATTACTTCAGCCCCGAAAATCATAGCTTTTTATATATAGATTTCCACATTTAAACATTTCCACATATAAACATGATAAAAAGAAATGTGGAAATCCGTTTTATTTCTAAGCTTGTTCTTTCTAAGCTTGTTGTTCATAGTTTTGCCTATGTGATAACAGGTTGATTGTGAATATAATACTATTTATTATTAAAATTATATGGCTGTCGATGCATATTTTATTTTATTCATGCTATTATCTTTCATTTTTATATAATCCTTATCACAACATGGGTATTTTCAAGCTATCTTACTATTTGTTAACATTTTACCAGACTTAAAATATCTCCCATATTACTTATAGATAATTAGTGGGACACTGGACAAATTTAGAAAACTAGAGATGTTTACTTTGAAACTTGTAAGATTAGAGACAAATTAGGCATTAATGCAATTCTAGGCCTGCCTCTGGGAATCTCTGAGTCTGAATCAACAGTGTGATCATATCCCTCTATTACAAAAAGCTAAGAACCTCACACCATTGGTCCTTTTCTGGTGCATATTTTTATATTAAAATGGTCCACAGACTTGTACGATTGCACACTATTCAGGATGCTACATCAGAGTGATGCCTTAGGACATGCCCAAGCTTGACCAACTGAAGATTCAGGCCCTGTTCTATGTGAGGCAGAGGCATGGAGAGAATAGCTTCTGCATCTCCTCAGCTTGGGGATGGATGAACTGTGTCCCTGAGTCAGAATTGACTGTGTGGGCCAAGTATTCAATAGCTGCACTCTCCTTCAAGACACCCATGGAAATAAAGGGAGTCAGACACTTACCAGTCATGGAGAGATTTCTGCAGGGTTATAAGGCTAGGCAGAGTCAGGGCAATCTTACAGAGTGAGAATTCTGGTGATGACACTTAGGCCCTAACAAAGTAAAGTCAATTCTAAAGTTATTGATAGTGATGAATCATGTGTAACAACTGACCATGTGACAAGTTGCCATGAGGGACCTAAAACAAAAGATCCATGCAAAGCATTCATGGAGAGTCTTGGGTTTGTTTTGAGCACCATCGAGAGAAAGAACTACGGACAAAAATACTGCAAGAATTTAAACAGCCCTTGTTAGAAGAATCCATGGCTAAACCATGTTTCAGGTAAAGACAAAATTAGAGGAAAATAAGCTGTTTCAGTTTAACATTTTTTGAAAAGAGTGTAACAAAGATTTATGTAGCACGTATTCAAAATTTAGCCTATAGAGCACAGCACATGAGGAGGATCCACAGCAACATAAGGTGATGCATCCCTAATAACCTGAACCAATTGTTCTGGAGTGTCAGGAATGAAAACCATGAGGAAAGGACTCAATAAGAAATTGGAGCCCTGTTTGGAGAAGAACATAGAAGACGATGGGGGACTGGCTAATGGTGGTGTAATTTGGGTGTTTTAACAACTGCTTTCAAGTGAAACATGGTTTTGTTTGTGTTTTTGTGTGCATGGATATGTACATAGTTGTATCTTTTGACTCCTTCATAGTGCATTATCCTAAGTAATGACAAAAGCATCTAGAATATACACACTTGTGTGGATACACACACTTAATCACATACTAGTAAGACTTATAGAGCACATGGCGACCTGTGTATTATTTATTCAACACACACTGAGAGCATAGGAAATGCCTCAAAATTCTCCTTCATCTAACCAATAACACTATTTAGCACTTTCAAATACCAATGATGGGGTCTCTTTTCTGACTTATTGTCAGCCCAGTAGTTGACAATATCCTTAATATTAATTTATAACTTATTAATTGATAACAATATTATAAACCTATTATTTCAATTTCCTGAATATAGAAATACACTTTTCTCTGAAGGATTAATGATACTTTTGTCCTTAAATTATAGGAGTTAATGTTTATAGAAAATTTATAAAGAAAATTACTTATATGACTACTAAAAAAAATCACCATCTTTCAGCCTCTGCTTCAATTCTGCTTCACTTTACAGTCCTTTCCTTTGACTAATTTATTCCAGAAAGGTCCCAGTCTCCCGTGTCCCACAGTCTCTCCACTTTCTGTCTTATCTTTCCAATTTGTACCTAGCTGAACTCCTAAAAATATAAATTCTCACTTTATTTAGCAAGTGAGGCCACTCCTAGCTCCTCTTCTATAATACTTCATTCCCCATTTTGCCTTTTAACAACAAATCAGACTATGTTGTTTTACTATCTTCCATCTATGAAAATGCCTTTCTTTTTTTTTTTTTTTACCAAAAAAGCTATCAACATGGGACCTGAGGCATAGTAAAGCAAATAGGATAGAGAGAGATAAGTAATTGTTTTGTATATATTCAGCTCCTGTGTGATTCCTGGGCCATCATATGGTTCCCTGAGCTCACTAGAAGTGATGGCTGGGCCTAAACATTGTGTACCACTGGATGTGGATCAAAATTAAAACAAAGCCTAGTAACTATAAGTATTGGCAAGGTCTGAAGACAACTATTTTGGGAACCAGCATTGGTGCAATCATTTTAGATCATAGTAAAATGCTTCCTCAAAGACAAAAAACTAAAACCTTTCTTCAATCAACCAGTGTGTGGTCTAGATATTGAACCAAGAGTAGGAAGTCATTAAGTAAAAGAGTTATAATCACCTCAATATTTTGACTCTAATTACATACAATGACAAAGATATTTGCTTTGATGAAGAACATATCTTCTGTGTGCATAACTAAACACAAACATGACATAAAGTCAAAATTTGTCAATTGTAGGTCTGGATAGGATCAATTCACGTACAGTCAATGAAAACAAAAAAGCAGAAGTGTGGCAATTAACCAGGTCTACACTGACAACAAAGTTGAGATTGCCATATAGAGAGGTGTGGTGGTTCAGCAAGGTTTAAACATGGTTGAATAGATGCTATCAGCATTTCAAAAGATAAAAAAATGAATAGACTCAATTACACACTCATACTAAGAAAGCTTTTACAGAGATCAGTATCATTAGACAGTATATGAAATCCAGAGTCATTTGCATAACTTAAAAAAAGCAATGCTTTATTAAAAGTCCAATAACTTGGGGCTGGAGAGATAGCATGGAGGTAAAGCGTTTGCCTTGCATGCAGAAGGACAGTGGTTCGAATCCCGGCATTCCATATGGTCCCCTGCGCCTGCCAGGGGCGATTTCTGAGGATAGAGCCAGAAGTAATCCCTGAGCGCTGCCAGGTGTGACTCAAAAACTAAAAAAAAAAAAAAAAAATCCATTAACTTTAGACAGAAGCACAGGCTCATTCAGAGAATACTGACATATTACAAACATATAACAATTCAAGGGTCCAGAGTGATCACAGAGTGGGCAGGGCATTTGTTTACCACGTGGCAGACCTGGGTTTCCTTCTAGGTACCACCTATGCTCCCCCAGGTCTGCCTGGAATAATTTCTGAGAGCAGAGGCTAGGTGTAACCCCTGGTCACTTTAGGGTCTGGCCCAAAGAACAAAACAAAACAAACAAATTTAAGATACACAGGAAAAGAGACATAAATAAAGTTATTCACTGCAACAAGTCAAGGTGATCTTTGGCTTACTAAAAACTACTCTTTTAAATAGAAGATTTTATTTTAATTGTCTAAAGAATGTATACATGATATAAGTTATTTTCCTGCCACAGCCCCCAGCCTACAGGCAGGATGTCTGGATTCCAACAGAACTGTGGTGAAGGCTCAGCCTAACCCCTGAAAAGGGGGGGTGAGGTCCTGGTAGACATTACTGAGAAAAGGCCATTTGTGCCTTGGGTTAGCACTTGGTAGGATAGAAAGCATGAACATTTATGTTTGATGAGTATTAACAATGCCGAGTACATAATAAAAAACAAACTGTGTGTTTTGTTCCCTGCATTAAAACAAGAATGCTGAAACATACCTTCCTTCCAGTGGTCCTCAAACTTTGGCCCGCGGGCCACATATTGTATTTGTATCTGTTCTGTTTCTTCATTGCAAAATAAGATATATGCAGTGTGCATAAGAATTCGTTCATAAGTTTTGTTTTTACTATAGTCAGACCCTCCAATGGTCTGAGGGACAGTGAACTGACCCCCTGTTTAAAAAGTTTGAGGACCCCTGTGTAAGCTAATAGAATAATCTACAATAATATATTTTCCAAGCTGATAGAATCAGTACAAATATTTGTAGTCAGCTATTTAGTATTTTGTAGGCTGTAGGTGTGTTTGGTCTTTTAATTATATCTTCTCTTTTTTCACAGTAGCCCTTTGCTATGATATTAAATGGACAATGGGGGTGTACTTTGTTGATTAGTAATTGACTAGCAAGAATCATATCCAAGAAGAAAGAATAAGTATTTTTCTGATTTCTGTTGACTACCAGGACTCATATTCCAAAAGGAAATAATACTCTTCTGATCTGTTTATGGTAAATGAAACTGATTACAAAGAATTGACAATATACTTATAATGTTTCGATGATTGTCTAATGTTTATGCTGATATGTAATGTTTATTCCATAGCGTAAAACCTTGATCTACCCAACTTTCTACTATTGATAACTTTTTGATTAAAGATGAAGTAGAACTCCCAATAAAACAGGCTCAGGTCCAACTACTCTTGAGTGCGTTTGGTTTCTGAGTACCCATTCTTCACCGACTCCTTGCTCCCATCTGCCTATTGAATAACCCTGAAGCCCCTCCAGTGCTGCCCTACTCAGCTAGCCTGCAACATTTACCAACAATATTTTTCATAGTGGCTCAAAGACTCTCTAGTTCATCTGGAATCATGAGGTCCTTCAGCTCCATATAAAGCTCATGAAGCATTGATTTGCTGGTGGTGGTAGAGATGATGTTTAGGATGGCAGTGATGCTGGTTTTGTTGTAGGTGGTGGTATGGTGGTGTACTTCTAAATTTTGAACAAGGTCTTGAAGGATCGGAGAGACAGCATGGAAGTAAGGTGTTTGCCTTTCATGCAGAAGGTCATTGATTTGAATTCCAGCATCCCATATGGTCCCCGAGGCTGCCAGGAGTGATTTCTGAGCATAGAGCCAGGAGGAACCCCTGAGCGCTGCTGGGTGTGACCCAAAAACTAAAAAAAAAAAACACCAAAAACCAAGGTCTTGAGTTTCTAGCACACATACATATACAAAAGCACACTTAGAGAAAAATACCCTTATAAGTTAATAAAATGTAGGAATTCATATACAATATATGAAAATTGAACCAAAACTTAGTTTTAGAGAAAACTTCAAATTTGTTTGGAGATAACTCAAGCTTTAACTCTAATCAGGAGACCATTCTCCAAGAGGAACCAGGGGAAGTCCAGGGCAATCTTTCTCCCAGACCCATTCAGAGATAGCCTGATACCTAGAGAGAAAAACTGCTCTTCCATCAAGCAGGCAGAGTAGAGCAACAGATTAATGTGCAGGGAAGGAGTGATGGAGGATCTTTAAGTCCAAGTCCTTTAGGACCTGCTGATTTAGGTCCTGAAGCTAGATCGAAGGACCCAGGTGCAGACCCTCTCTATTTGGCTCCTACCTGTCTGTGATTGTTCAGAACAAGTCTATTTTGCTTCTTATGGAAACCTAGAATGTGATGCCTACTTTCACAGACAAAAAATGTCCCCGAGAGGCCCCTCGTGTGTATTAAAATAGCGTCTTTCTTTCACAGCTTTGGAAGTTGGAGTTCCTCCCTAACATTCCAAATCCCACAGCTTCAATGACAAAAGACATCATGGTTACAGACAGTCTGTGCTCTGAGGTCCCAATTGCACTTGAGGAAACTTCACTATGCTGGAGACAATTCCAGAAAGGACCAGTATCATTTCTCTAGAGGATGCTGAAGGAGTTTGCCCTGAGCAAGAAGGTTCTAAGTAGGGCAACAAGTTACCAAACTCTCTCCATTTTGTCATGAGGAGTCTAAATCAAAACTTGATCTACTGGGTCCCAGTCCCTGCTCACCAAGAGGGAAAACTCCTCTCCCCTAGACTCTCACACAGATCTTCTTCAGATGCCCATGTGTGGCACCCTGGGGCATCGCTGTTTATTTTAAACCCTTCGAATGTTCTTCCTATGTGCAACAGTCAAACTAGAATCATGTCATCTCTTTTGACTTATCTGTTTCCTTATATGTTTCCTTCATAATCTGACCTCTGATACAGTGCTTCACTTAGTTTTCATATATCATTAGCTTCTACTTTAGTGTATTTGTCTTCATTTTCTCTAACTTTACTATTGAAAAGTCAAATTTGGGGGCTGGAGCCATGGTGCAGAGCTGTAAGGCATCTGTCTTGCTGGTGTTAGCCTAGGTTGGACCTTGGTTTGACCCCCTGGGGTCCCACATGGTCCCCCACGCCAGGAGTAATTTCTGAGCTCATAACTGGACTATTCCCCAAGCATCACTGGGTGTGGCTCAAAAAACGAATAAAATAAAAACCAGTCAAATCTTCTCCCAATGTACCATTAATGATATCCTGTTATTAAAATTATGATATTTAGGATATTGAATTAGGGACACAAATACATTAATTCCTAACATCTCATTTTTCCTTTTAGGGAAATCAAAGAGACTCCCCACTCAGTGAGGAAACTAACCCCACATTACCTTAAAATATCTCCGTTGGCTTCCCATGAGTGGACAGATACTTGTTAGCATATTTAATGTTATCTCCAGAGTTATTCCAACTGTTAGACATGGAAAGCTAGAAATTGAGCTCCAGCAGGGCCTCCTACTTGTCCAAGGGCAAATCAGTGTTTTACAGGTAAACAGGGATATCTACCATCTCTAAATTGTAATATCTTTTCTATAAAACCCCATTCAAGACAATGTGCGAAAAGCAGACCTTAACAGTGTAGGGTGGTTAATGAAAGGTCCAATTTGTTTAGTTCAAATTAATTCATATTGTCCACTCACAAAATACTTTTGACATGACATAGTAGCTGGCTGGTATGAATGATTTCACAGCTTTGCCGTTTACTGGTTGTCTGAAACATATACCTAAAAGATCTAATGCAACATGTAGTTATTCACCCAAAAGCCCATTTCTCCTTCTGTAAGGGTTCAGAAAACTTACCTCTCACCAGATCAGCTCAGTGAATTTACTTCTCTGTAGGTTTCTAATTCCAAATGGATTAAATAACATATAATGGAAAAGATGTAATATTTCTAAATTGGGACACATCAATGCAACTAGGATGACTGTATCCCAAAAGGCATGTTCAGATGGACACACCTATTGGGAGCAGCAATATAGTGTGCATATTCTTGGTCACAGCCAGCTTCAGGTCTTTATGACCCACAGAGACTCAATGCTCATATCCTGAGTCATGATTTCCTTAGAAGTAGCGTAGATGGGAAGTTTAAAACTCTACTTAAACCCTAGACTAGGGCTTTTTTTATTGGTCCCAAGATATGAACTGGTGAAGTGTTTCAGCCTTTTCTCCTTTGTCTCTCTAACTGAGGATGAGACCCTCTAGAAGAATTCCACTTATTTTCTGTGTATTAGACCTTTACCTCAGTTTACTACTATTCCCTTCTTCAAACAAAACCACGTAACTTGAACTAGCTAGTCCTGCCCCCCAGTTAGAGGGGGAAATAAGGGAGGCACCAGGACCAAACAGGTGCAAGACTACTAAGTATTAGGCTAGATACAGAGGGAACAACATATTCTGGCAGCCCAAAGGGTGAGGGAAGAGCATATGGGAGATAGGACAAAAACGGAGTTGTAGGGAGGACAAAATGGTGATGGAAACCCCCCTGATTTTATGTAAATATGTACCTAAAATATTATTGTCAACAATATGTAAGCCACTATGATCAAAATAAAAATTAAATTAAATAAAAAAAAACTACTTAAAAGGGTAAAAAGACAGTGGATACAATCAAAATGGTAAAACCCACAAATTATGGTCCCCATTTAAATTTCCAAATTGAATTTCTAATAAAGTATAGAGAATTGAGGGACTAAAACGACAGGACAGTGAGGAGGGAATTCGCTTTTTATGTACCCTACCCAGGTTTAATCTTGGCACCCCATAGGGTCTTCCAAAGCCTAGACAAGTTTGAACGTTAAGTAAAGACACAGAAACCTTGTGTCTGCTGATTCTGGATCCAAACAAAACAAAAAACTACGTGATGCAATAATTCTGGGATTGTACAAGCAGAAACCTTTTCTTTTTTTTATATAGTATACAAATGAAAATGAAACACTATATGTAAACATATCATGTCTGTAACAGAGCAGGAAAAATGTGACTCTCAATTTAGCAGAATATCTGAATTGAAAAGGCTCAGATTGCTTTTGTGTCATCAAATCAAATTGTTCGCTTTTGTATCTCCCTAAAATTGGTGAGGTGACCTCCGGTATGTTGTGATCCCAAGGACATAGAGAACAAATCTGCTATGAGATACAGATGAAGAGAGAAAGAGCTGAGACTTCTTGCATCTTGCCAACACATTCAGTCAATACAAAGGCAGACACAAAAGAGTGTGAGCACACGGTTTATTGTTTCTTTTGAGGACAGGAATAGAGAGAAATCCCTGAGAATGGTATAGGGATTGTGGTCTGTGTTCCATGGCAGTAAGAGAGGGACTCAGAGGGCAGAAGAGGTGTCTTTGAAGAAAAGGAAGGCAGTTCTTCAACCCAGGGCCAGGACAGACTGCTCTCTTCAAGCCATTGGAGCAGGAACACAGGCAGGTCCAGGAATGGTGTCACTGAGGTGCAGTGTCATTGAATTGTTCTTCTTAGCTCAAGGTGACCTAGCAGCAACCTCCAGAGGACTGGCTGCTGCCCCCTCCACAGCAGCTGGAGCCCCCTCCACAGCTGGAGCCTCCTCCACAACAGCTGGAGCCCCCTCCGCAGCAGCTGGAGCTCCCTCCACAGCAGCTGGAGCCCCCAGAGGGCTTGCAGCGACTGGATGACCTGCGGCGTCTGTGGTGGCTCAGACAGCAGCCCCCACCCCCAGAACTGCAGCAGCCCCCACCTCCAGAGCTGCAGCAGCCCCCACCCCCAGAGCTACAACAACCTCCACCCCCAGAGCTACAGCAGGAGGACACTGGAGGGCATTTTGGGGGACACTTGGGGGGACATTTTGGGGTCTGGCACTTGGGTGGGCACTTCGGGGCGCACTTGGGAGGGGGCTGGCACTGCTGCTGGCTCTGCTGGCAGGACATGCTGCTGGTCTGTGGTGTTCAAGTTCTGAAGAAGAGATTGAGATTGTCAGACACAGTGCATCACAACCCTGTAGCTTCAGGATCATCATTTCTGCTTGTGTGCAACTACAGACCCTCCTAGCATCGCTCAGAGAGACATCCCTACCACACCAGCATCTTGATTCTGAAACCACTGCACATTGTGGATACCTACAACACCCCCCAAAGAAGGGGGTCCAGTGATTTGGCCATGTCTCCTTCTTTATAGAGATGGTTGAGCAGAACCACAAACAGGGTGTACATTCTGCAATGGAATCTCCAGCATGAGATCTTAGGCAACAGAAGTTCACCATCCCTGTGTTGACAGCTTTGGAGCTGTCCTATACCCAATAAGCTCCAATCTCCAACATGCTACTCTTGTTCTCTTTTTGTGTCTATCTGTGTCCCCTGCCATGACCTGGTAAAACACATTGGTGTCTTGAATATAAGGTTACTGCACTAACCTCCTCTGAGTCTCTGTAACTTCTTTTGCCAGTCATTTCTTTCTCTCCTCCCTCTCTTGTCATAAATGCAGAACCTTAAATGTCTCAGATCCAAACAAGTATTCCGAATCAAAACATGTCTGAGGACTACCAACTGTTCCTGACCTACCTTCTGAATACTTTTTCTCTAATAATATGAATCTCAAAACCAAGACCCTGCCTAGTTCCCTCCTCCTTCTGACCTCCTGTGGACAGAAAGAAGCTCTGCCCATAGTTCCCAGGCCCCAGGTCACTCACTGGCACAAGTAGGCAGGTTCTTTGAGCTCCTCAGGACAGGAGTGGATAGAGAGGTTCAGTCCAAAGGAGCTTATATCTGGTCCCTGGGCTCTGCCCCCACCTGTGAGACAGAACTTGAACATGTCAGGCGCTACCTCACTTCCCGCCACATACCTGGATTCTGTGACAGGTGGTGACTGGCAGCTCCTCCCTATCTCTCTCCACAAGCCCAGAATCTTCCTTCTTCAACATCAAGTCCTTCTCCTACAGCTCCCATCCTTCTACCTTATTCTCAGAGTTCGGCCTAATTTCAGAAGGGCCATCTGTGAATTAAGAGTCGTACAATTTTTATAACATTTCTCTTGTCTTCTGACCCACACCTGAGCATTTTGTGTGTGTGTGTGAATGTTTGTGCATTCATGACTATTATGAGTTTAACTTCATTTGTAAATCTCTGGACTATGAATGAGATGCAATGGAAGACAGAATCCTGGTCCAACAGAATATTATCAGTGCAATCTTTTGTTTTGTTTTGTTTGGGGGCCACACCCCATGGTGCTCAGTGTTTACTCTTGGCTCTGTGTTTAGAAATTCACTCTTGGTAGGCTCTGGGGACCCTATGGGATGCTGCTGATGGAACTGGAGTCTGCCGCATACAAGGCAAATGCCCTGCCCACTTGCTATTGCTCTGGCCCCCTATCCATACAATCTTTTCTCAAATCATTTATAGTTACTCAACCTCCTTTCCCTCAAGTTTTAAATAAATAAATAAATAAATATTATTTTAAAGCTGTTACCACAGAGACAGAATCAAGGAAGGAATATACCTTCCTAACCTGCTGTATCCTCATAATCAAAAGACTTTTTTTGGTCACAGATAGTATTTCCAAAGAGAGATGCCTGTGGTCTTTAAGTGTTTAAATTTTCCACTGGAGTTCTTCCATATATATATTCATTTCATGATTTCCCTGCCGCATATTCGGGGGCTATAGTGTTTTGCTTTGCCTAGTTTACTGAAGTTTTTCCCCTGTGGATCTTTTCCATGGGGAGAAGGGTGCAATCAGAGTGCAGAAATGTGTAGAAACTGTGAGGTTGTTCAAATTGGAGCATCTCTCCAATTTGGTGGGGTGGGCTGGAAGAATGTGTGAAAGAGTGGCCTCTGGTTCAGCAGTCAGAGGCTTCTTTTAGCAAGAAAGCAGGAGATTAGGACTCGCCAGTGTCACTGCTCTGCAGTGACTTGAGTAGGTTCATGTTTTATTCTTCCTTTGGTATTTGGACATTAGTAAGAAGTCAAAAAAAAAAACTCCCTTTTCATCTTGCTTTTTGGCAAGCATTGCTCTTATTTCTGGAGGGCAAAATAATGAATAAACTAAATTAATTGTATCCACTCAAAATAGACCTCGTATAATTATGAGAGGAAATTCTTCCAAGAGAAATTTTCATACTATCATGCATTTAATTTACTAGATATAAATATAATTATGCATATGTAAAGGTCTTAGTGGGCTAGGAGGAACAAAGTCATGGGGTTTATTTGTGTAGTTGTACACTGAATATTAAGTCTGATTGCATTTGAAATATTTTACATTTGTATGAAAATCCTTTTGGCTTTATAGAAATTGATGTTCTAATAAACTTTGTTAAGTTGATCACCCAATGCTTCTAAGAATGGTATTCTATCTGAGATAAAAATTTCATTCCAAGCACTATCATAACTGAGCTATTGACTTATTTTCTAATTAAACATGACTGATAGTTTGGTTGCTGGCCTTCATGGCAACAGATACATGAAGTAAAGACATCTTCAACTCATTGCTCCAGAAACTGAGTACTGGTATGCTATATGAGTCTATGCAGTGATATACTGCTCACTCCTCTCAACTATGAAGGGAAAAATGAGAGTCAATGTCACACCAGCTAAGACAGATTATACCTCAGAACATGTATAGCCATACCTCCTGGTCTTTGTCAGTGTACTGTCCTCTGTTTGAATGACTCAGAGAAGGAATAGCTTTTGGAAACTCTAAGGTCAAGGTTAATTATATTGATTTTACAAGTCAATATATACATAATCTCTATCTTTAGATGGAGTATGCAAATAAAGGATGCATATTCCGCTGCTCATCTATGAGGGAAAGGATCATTGAGTGCCAAATTTATGATATAGACTTAAAATATAATGGATCACGTGGGATTTGAAATCCATTGTCTCAGTACCTTAAAAAATGCAGTAGAGTAGGAAAACATATTTTAACATACAAAAACTGCCTAGTTTTCTTGGGAAGTAAATTAGGCGTTGTAGCAGGTTACATTTCACAAAGCCTATCCCACCATGATATGGACTCCATTGAGATTGTATTAAAAAGAAGAAGAAATAATTGTTTCTTTGTGGGTGGTATAGAGTTCAAAGAACTTCTTTGTCTACTGAGATTAGAATCATGTAGAAAGCAAAGATAGAAAGCAATTTAATAAACAGTAGATTTGTCATATAAATGGTTCGATGGAAACTGACCAGTATCATAAATGAAGTCAAGTACTATCAGCTAAATCTTTTCAGGTAAGATGGAACAGGTTGAAAACTCTGGATCTTTTACTGTGAAATGATTTTGGGATAAAGCCCCAACCTCCTGCACCCATTTCACCAGCAAAAAAAAAAAAACAAAAACAAACAGAAACCCTACTCACCACTACCATGTCACCTGCAGAAAAAATGACCCAATTCCTCTACCAAACTTCAAAAGAAAATAATGGCTGCCAATCCTGCCCAAATAGTCAGGTCTTGGCTGATACCTTTGTGGCACTCTAATTAAGGAAGGAGGGAAGCAGATTACCTTTTCTGCATAAACAGCAGCAGTGGAATGCCATGTCATACAACCTAGTTTCTTCAAGAGAAACTTCCCAATTTAACCTCTTCAAAAGTGCAAGTCACCAAATTTGTTTCAGGTCCATAATCCTGGACCTCGTTATGTTATTATAATGTTAGCCCAGTAGAATCACAGGAAACCTTTTGGGAAAGTTATATAGCAATCTATAAAACCCAATAACAATAGCCTGAACAATAACACAGAAAGCTCAAATAGCACCAATTAGAGTCCAATAAATCCTTAGAAACCAAATTTAGTAACAAAAATAAAGTAATCATTAAAATTTGATGCTTGTAACTGCCTCTTCTGTCATTTGCAGTAAACAGAAGATGAAGCCATCAAAGAATCTCTTACTTTTGTTGCTGCTGCTTCTGTTCTTGTTGTTGTTGTTGTTGATGATGATGATGATGATGATGATGATGATGATGATGAAATGGCTTTACCCTGTCCTGATTGAACTCAATGATGATTGCACTCAACAGTGCCAGGGAGCCATGCTGGACACTGGATCAGCCCACAAGCAAAAGCACGAATTCCACATTTGAGGCACATCCTTATTCCCAGTAACTTTTTTGTAATAATGTATTTATTTAAGCACCATGATTACAAGCATGTTTGTAGATGGATTTCAGTTATATAAAAGAATATCCCACTTCACCAGTGCAAGCTTCCCACTACCAATGCTCCCCATTTTCCTCTTCCCCCACCTCTTGTCTGTATTTTAGACTTCTCTCACTCCTACCATTGTCGTGATTATTGTTGTGTAGTTATTTCGCTAGCTGCACTCTTTGTGGTAAACTTCATTTCATGAGCTGGTCCCTCCAGCCCTCATCTCTATTTTCTCTGTGTACTATTAAAATAATGTTTTTTATATTTATTAAATCCCATTAATGAATGTGACTATTCTGTGTATATCTCTTTCTGACTTATTTCACTCACTCTAATAGTTTCAATGTCCACCCATGTATAGGAAAATTTTATGACCTTATCTCTCCTGACAACTGTAGAGTACTACATTGTGTATATGTAGCACAGTTTCTTTAGCCACTCTGTTGTTGGGCACCTGGGTTGTTTTCAGATTCTAGCTATTGTAAATAGTGCTGCAATGAACATAGGTGTGCACAAGGTATTTTTGTATTGAGTTTTTGTGTTCCAAGGCTATATCCTTAGGAGTGGTAGAGCTAGATCATATGGGAGCTCATTTTTCACTTTTTTGAAGAATCTCCATATTGTTTACCAGAAATTCTGTACCAGAGAGAATTCCCACCAGAAGTAAATGAGAGTTCCTTTCTCCACACAGCCCTACCAGCACTGATTGTACTTGTTTGTTTGTGATGTGTGCCAGTCTCTGTGGCATGAGATGGTATTTTGATTTGCATCTCCCAGATGATTAGAGATGTGGCGCACTTTTTTCATGTGTCTTTTGACCATTTGTATTTCTTATTTGAGAAGTTGTTCATTTCTGCTCCCCAATTTCTGATGGGGTTAGATTATTTTCCTTGTTAAGTTCTGTCAGTACCTTGTATATCTTTGATATTAGCCTCTTATCTGTTGAAGATTGGGTGAATAGTTTCTCCAATTCTGTGGGTGACCTTTGTATTCTAGTCATTATTTCTTTTGAGCTGTAGAAGCTTCTCAATTTAATATAGTCCCATTTGTTTATCTCTGCTCCCACTTGTTTGGACAGCTATGGTTCCTCCTTGAAGATGCCTTAAATCTCAATGTCATGAAGTCTTTTACTTACTTGTTCTTCTATGTAACTTATGAGTCTGGCTCTGATATCAAGGTCTTTAAGCCATTTGGATTTGACCTTTTTGAATTGTGTTACATAGAGGTTCAAGTTCACTATTTTTGCATGTGGCTGATCAATTGTCCCAAATACCACTTGTTTGAGAGGCTTTCTTGCTTCATTTTGCATTTCTTTCTCATTTATCAAAGATTAATTGGTTGTATATCTGGGGAGCACTCTCTGAATACTCAACTCTATTATTCCATTGATCTGAGGGTCAGTCTTTATTTCAATACCATATTTTTAATGACTATTGCTTTGTAATAAAATTTAAAGTTTGGGGAAAATGATGACTCCCATCTTCTTTTTCCTTAGGATTGCTTTAGCTATTCATTGGTGTTGTGCCAAATGAATATCGGGAGAATTAGATCCACTTCTTTGAAGAATGTCATGGGTATCCTCGGAGGAATTGCATTAAATATGTACAATGCTTTGGGGAGTATTACCATTTTTTTTTGTTTTTGGGCCACACCCAGCGGTGCTCAGGGGTTACTCCTGGCTGTCTGCTCAGAAATAGCTCCTGGCAGGCACGGGGGACCATATGGGGCACCGGGATTCGAACCAGCCACCTTTGGTCCTGGATCGGCTGCTTGCAAGGCAAACACCGCTGTGCTATCTCTCCGGGCCCGAGTATTACCATTTTAATGATGTTAATCCTTCCAATCCATGAACTTGGTATGTGTCTTCGTTTCCTTGTTTCTCTTTTATTTCTTGAATCAGTGTTTTGTAATTTTCTTTGTCTAGGTACTTCACCTCTTCAGTTAAGTTGACTCCAAGGTATTTGCATTTGTTTGGCACTAATGTGAATGAGATTGTTTTTAATGTCCATCTCCTCTCTATAACTATTTGTGTATAAGAAGGCCATTGATTTTTGCATGTTAATTTTATATTCTGTTACTTTTCTATATGGATCTATTGTTTCTAGAAGCTTTTTGATGGGACCTGTAGAAGAAGGACTTGGCATTGAGGAGGGAAGGTTCTGGCCCAATGGAGGGAGGAGCTGCCAGTCACCACCAGGCACAGGATCCAGGTATGTGGCAGGAAGTGAGGCAGTGTCCGACATGCTGAAGTTCTGTCTCACAGATGGGGGCAGAGCCCAGGGACCAGATATAAGCTCCTTTGGACTGAATCTCTCTATCCACTCCTGTCCTGAGGAGCTCAAAGAACCTGCCTACTTGTGCCAGTAAGTGACCTGGGGCCTGGTAACTATGGACAGAGTTTCTTTCTGTCCACAGGAGGGCAGAAGGAGGAGGGAACTGGGCAGGGTCTTGGTTCTAGGGTTCAAATTATTAGAGAAAAAATATCTGGAAGGAAGGTCAGGAATAGTTGGGAGTCCTTAGACATATCAGGATTTTGGATACTTGCTTGGATCTGAGACATTTAAGGTTCTGCAGTTATGACAAAACAGGGAGGAGATAAAGAAATGACTGGCAAAAGAAGTTACAGAGACTCAGAGGAGGGGGCCTAACATTGGAGACACCAATGTGTTTTACCAGGTCATGAAAGGGGATATGGATAGTCACAGAGTGAGATCAAGAGTAGCATTTCAGAGATTATAGAATATATGATCATATGACAGCCCCAAGCTGTTAATTTGGGAATGTTGAACCTCTGTAGCCCAAGATTTCAATGCTTGGGGTGCCATTGCAGAATGTATGCCCTATTTGTGAGTCAGGTTCTGCTTGGTCTTCTCTATAAAGAGGGAACCATGAACAAATAACAGAACCCCTTCTTTTGGGGTGCTGGAACCACAATGGGCAGTGGTTTCAGAATCAAACTGCTGGTGTGGTAGGGATGTCTCTTGAGAGATGCTAAGAGGGTCTGTCAGTGCCTATAGCAGAAGTGGTACAGAAGGGACAAGGGTTTTGATGTGCCATGTCTGAAACGCTCACTCTCTCCCTCAGATCTTGAACACAGCAGACCAGAGCATGTCCTGCCAGCAGAGCCAGCAGCAGTGCCAGCCCCCTCCCAAGTGCGCCCCCAAGTGCCCACCCAAGTGCCAGACCCCAAAATGTCCCCCCAAGTGTCCCCCAAAATGCCCTCCAGTGTCCTCCTGCTGTAGTTCAGGGGCTGGAGGTTGTTGTAGCTCTGGAGGTGGGGGCTGCTGCAGTTCTGGGGGTGGTGGATGCTGTAGCTCTGGGGGTGGGGGCTGCTGCCTGAGCCACCACAGACGCCGCAGATCATCCAGTAGCTGTAAACCCTCTGGGGGCTCCAGCTGCTGTGGAGGGAGCTCCAGCTGTTGCGGAGGGGGCTCCAGCTGTTGTGGAGGAGGCTCCAGCTGTGGAGGTGGCTCCAGCTGCTGTGGAGGGGGCAGCAGTCAGTCCTCTGGAGGCTGCTGCTAGTGTCGCCCTGAGCCTAAAGAACAACAATTCGGAGGCACTGTAGTTCAGTGACAACATCCCTGGATCTGCCCGTGTTCCTGCTCCAGTGATCTGAAGAGCAAATTCTTCTTGGAGCTGTCTTGGAGAACTCCTTTCCTTTTCCTCAAAGACATCTGCCATCTGGATTCATCTCTTCCTGCCATGGAACACAGACCACAATTCCTATATCCTTTCCAGGGAATTTTCTGTATCCCTGTGCTGAAAAGAAACAATAAATATTGTGCTCACAATCTTTTGTGTATGCCTTGGTATGTTCTGTATATATTGGGCAGATGCAGGAAGACTTGAGTCTTTCTCTCTTCATCTGTATCTCAAAGCACAATTATTCTCTATGTCCCTGGGATCACAAATCTCTTGATATCACAAAACACTGGAGGGTCACCTCACCAATCATAAGGATACACAAAATTGAAAAAGGGTTTATGACACTAAAGAAATCTGAGTGCTTTACAAGTCAGACGCTCTGCTAAAGTAAGAAATAGAAGTCATAATTGTTCCTGCTCTATTTATTACTGACAATGATAAATATCATGTTTCATTTTCATTTGTAGACTATAGATTAAAAAAGAAAAGGGTTATGCTTGTACAGCCCCAGAATTGTTGTGTCATGTAGCCATTTTGTTTTGTTTGGGTCCATAGTCAGCAATGCTTCATTCTCTTTATTTAGTGTTCCACCCTGTCTGGGCTCTGGGAGACCTTATGAAGTGCGTGAGGTGTTTAAGGATGAAACTTGGGTAGAATGTATAAAAAGTAAATTCTCTCCTCATTGCACTGTCCTTTTAGCCCCTCAATTCTCTACAGTTTATCAATAGTTCAGTTTGGATATATAAATGGGGGACCGTGATTTTTGTTTTTTATCATGTAGAATTGTATTCAGAGTCTTCTTACCTTTTCAAGTTTTAAACTTTCCATCTAGTCTACTTCTAAGGAAATCATGACTCGGGATCTGAGCATTAAGTCTCTGTGGATCTTTTCTTTTTCTACTTATATATCCTATTATTCTGTATTACATCCAATAATGTTTTACTTGAATTGTTATCTCCAAAAATTTTAATTGCTAATTAAAACCTAGGCCCTAGCTACCAATACTTCACAGCTACCGAATATGATATCTTACAAAATTCTTAGGCACTGTATCCCAGGAAGCATACACTGTGGAGAGTTGGCCAATATTCAGAAACTAGATTTTCTTAGACTGCCCAAGTGATTGTGAATAACCAAAACATCTTAAATAAGCTAAAACTGTTTATGGTCAGAGAAACACTTGAGGATAAATCTTGGGAATATAAACATAGGAGAAAAATTAGGCATGAAATGCATTCTGTAAGGACCTGAAGCTAGCTCTGACCAAGCATCTCCATACTTTATTGCCTCTCCCAATAGGCGTTGCCAATTGCACATGCCTCCTAGTATCCAGTCATCCTACTTGCATTAGGGTTTCTCAATTCAGAAATATTACATCTGTTTTGTTTTAATTTATTTTGTCAATTTGGAATGAGAAACCTACAGATAAGGGCAATCACTGAGCTCACCTGGTGAGAATTCTCTGAACCCTTACAGAAGGAGAAACAAACTCTTGGATGATCAACTACATATTGCATTAGTTCTTGTATGTTTCAGACAACCAGTAAATGGCAATGCTGTGAAAACTTTCAAACCATCCAGCTACTATATTAAGTCAAAATATTCCCTTATTGGACAACATAAATTAATTTGAACTAAGCAAATTGGATCCTTCATTAACCATTCTACACTGTTAATGTCTATTTTTCACACATTGTCTTAAAATGGGGTTTTATAGAAAAGATATTATACTCTAGAGATGGTAGATATCCCTGTTCATTGGTATAACACTGCTCCACCCTTAGACCAGGTAAAAATACCTGCTGCAGTCTAAATTTCTAAACTTCTATATTTCTAAATGTCTAATTTTTTGTGTCTAGAATGAAGTGTGCAGTTGGAATCAGTCCGAAGATTGCATTAAATATGCTAGCAAGAATATTTCCCCTCATGGGAAGCCATTGGAGATGTTTTTTTAGGTAGTGTGGGATCAGTTTCTTCACTGGGTGGGAAGGCTCATTGATTTGCTAAAAGAAAAAATGGGATGTTAGGAATTAGAATATTCATGTCACTAGTTAAATTTTCTAATTATTATCACTTTAATAACAGGATTTCCCTAATGGGACAATAGGAAAAATTTGACTTTTGAACAGTAAAATTAAAGAGAGCAAGGAAAAAGACCCTAAAATACAGGTTGAAGCTAATGATATACGAAAACTAAGTGAAACACTGTAGCTGGAGACAGATTCTGAAGGAGCCATTTATTTTGCTTTAAGGAAAGAACAAATGGTCAGTTTTTAAGACCTGTTAATACCTAGCCTCAGGAGAAGCAAATATTGATAAATAGGTAAGAGAAAGACCAGGCAGAAAAAAATATCAGATAAGTCAAAAGAGTTGACATGATTCTAGTTTTACTGTTTCACAGTTTAAGAACACTCAAATGGTTAAATATAAAAGAGAGACGTCTCAGTTCCATACATAAGCATCTGAGGAAGATTTGTGAGTGAGTCTAGCTAGAGAAGAAGGTTTTTCTCTCGTGGTGAGCAGGGAACCGGGAGCCTCTGGATCAAGTTTTGTTTCTGACTCTTCTTCATGACAAAATGGAGAGAGTTTGGTAACTTTTAACCCAGTCAGATCCTCTTGTTCTTCTTGAAGAGTGGCCTGACTATTACTGTGAAAGCTTGGATTGTCTCAAAACTGTTTTAGTATTTTTCTAAAATCAAGTCTTGATTTAATTTTCAATATATTGGATCAGATTTCCTACATTTTATTAACTTATCAAAGGATGTTCTCCTGAGCATGTATGTTTACGTGTGGTAGACATTCAAGGCCTTTTTAAAATTTTAAAAGTAAGATCCGAAGAGATAGCACAGTGAGTAAGGTGTTTGCCTTGCACGCAGCTGACCCAGGAAGGATTAATTTTGATCCCTAGCATCCCATATGGTCCCACAATCCAGGAGTGATTTCTGAGCACATAGCCAGGAGTAACCCCTGAGTGCCACTGGTTGTGGTCCTATGCACCCCCAAATTTAAAAAAAATTGTAGAAGTACACCACCACCATTTACTACCACCACTAAAACAATTCTTTATATGCTGCCTATAGAACTGAAAGACCTCATGACTCCAGATCAACTGGAGTTCACATGAATTGATTCCTTGAACCCACTACAAACAACATTTTGGTAAATAACTTAAACCATATTCTACATTCTTTAGCCAATGAAAGAAAAATTTATTTTTAAAAGATTAGTTTCTAGAAAGTAAAAAATCTCTTTGACATTTGTTATAGTATTTATGTTTCTTTCCTTTGATATTTTGGACTATTCTTTTTGTTTTGTTTATTTGTTTGTTTGTGCTTTTTGGGGGAAATACCCTGAATGTTTATTTATGTTTATTTATTTTTCTTTATTTTGTTTATTTATGTTTCTTTCCTTTGATATTTTGGACCATTCTTTTTGTTTTGTTTGTTTGTGTTTTTTGGGGGAAATACCCTGAAGGTCTCTTACTCCTGGATCCTCCCTCAGAAATTACTTTTGGCAGGCCCGGAGGACCATATGAGGTGCTGGGTATGGAACCCAAGGTCTGTCGCATACAAAGCAAATGCCCTCTCTACTCACTGTACTATTGCTCCGAACACTTAAATTTATATATATATATATATATATATATATATATATATATATATATATATATATATATCCTCTGAATGAGCATGTGCTTGTGCCTAAAGATATTAGACTTTTAATAAAGCAATGCTTTATTTCATGCAAATGAAGTAAATGCAAGTGATTCTGGATTTTGCATATTTTCAGATGATACTATATGTCTATAAATGCTTTCTTAGTGTGAGTGTGTGATTGAGTCTGTTCAATATTATCAATTTTATTTTCATAAAACTCTTGTGATCTACAGAGTCCTTTATAGTTGAATTTCAGTGTATACATTGAGTCAGGGACATTCCCACCACCGGTGCCAACCTCCTTCCACCAATAGACCCAGAGTGCAACTTATACCTCTACTCTTTGCCCCCTGGCATGACAGTATAACAGGCTTGTTCCAGTGTAGACTGTTAAAGTTTTTGGTTCTTTGATTCTATTACCATTGACTTTGGCTTGGCTCTTTAGTTCTGTCCTTTTTTATTTCCCCACTAATGCACTTGAAACCACTTGGCCCCTGGTTCTAACATTTCTTTATTCATTTCTTCTTAATTTTATAGAAAAAAATGCTGAATATGTGGAAATATAAAATCATCTGAGTCCCAAGGTTCTATGAAAAAGGTGGGACCCCCAATTTAAAAGGTAAGAAAAATACAATAAAAGTGTGTGTGTGGCATGGCTTGTTGGTTTGTTTGGTTTGTTTTTGCATAGGCACAGCAAAAAATGGGGAAATAGAAAGGAAAAACTTTTGGCCTAAGACCAGGGAGAGATTAACCATGAAGCATCCTGTCCTTGCTATAAGACCAACTACTGATTCTGGCATATTAAGTTGTCTAACCTCAGTCTTTCTCTGAAGTCCAGTAAAATTTCTTCACAATCATGGTTGTTGCAGTCAAGTTTCTATAGCTAGAGATCCTGGATTTTGTACAGAGCCTATGTTGAAGTCAGGATGACAAGGAGCATCTTCTGATTTGATCTTACCATTAGGTGGCAAATGCAGAGAACCTGGCCCTGAAAGTACCAACTTACCAAGTTGCCAGGGTGTCATATGAAACCACTCTGGAGCAATTCCATGCCAAGGCAGCATTAGGGTCTTCCCTGGTAGAAGTTTGATTCCTGGTGGTGGTGTAGAAAATTGTTCTGATTCTATAGATGAGATCCAAGATTCAGGGATGAATGGCAAATATCCTATTTTCTAAAGCCTAAGCCAAGTCACTCTGACAAGCATTCAAGGATGTAAGGCCACACCGCAATATAAAATTTATGTGTTCCTATCCCTATGGGATAAGAAGTTGTTTGTGCACATAAGTTTGCACACATAAAGAGAGAGATTTGAAACATTGGTGATGGGAATGTTGCACTGGTGAAGGTGGGTGTTCTTTATATGACTTAAAATCAACTACAATCATATTTGTAATCAAGGTGTTTAAATAAAGATATTAAAAAATAAATATACTAGAAAAAAAGATTTCCTCATTTTAATGTGCCTATACCAAAAGGAACAATGCTACATGGTACTACTGGTGTATATGGGGCTAAAAGAACAAGCTAAACAAATCCTGATAACCTGGTTCTAACATGAACTCAGAACACAAGAAAAGCTTATCTACTAAAATTTTCTATTAAATAGATTCTGAGGGACCGAAGAGATGGCATGGAGGTAAGGCATTCGCCTTTCATGCAGAAGATCATTGGTTCAAATGCCGGCATGCCATATGGTCTCCTGAACCTGCCAGGAGTGATTTCTGAGAGTGGAGCCAGGAGTGACCCCTGAGCCCTGCCGGGTGTGACCCAAAAAAACAAAGAAAAAATAGATTGTGAATCCACATGTAGTGTTCTTCACACCTTGCTAATACTCTTTGTTATTAGCCTTTATTTTAGTTTTTGATCCACATCCAGTGGTTCACAATGTTTTCTCCTAACCTTACATCAGGCATCGCTTCTGGTGAGCTCAGGGGAATATATGAGGGCCTATGGATCACACATGAGATTACTGCATACAAGAGAAATATGTGATCTCAATATATCTGATCTGCTGTACTATCCCGCAGGTCCCATGTTATTAGCTTTGTGATAAAAGACATTTTCATGGGTGGAAGATTATAAAGAAGCATAATTTTAATTTGATGTTAAAAGATGAAACGGGGAAGGAAATATCATAGAAGATGGGGCAGGACTGGCCTCGTGTGCTAAATAAAGTGAGTTTGTATTTTCAGCAGTTCAGTGAGATGCACATTACAAAGATGAGACAATGTGGGACAAGAGACACTGAGCCCTTCCTGAAATAAATTAGACGAGGAAAATGTACATGAAGTGAAGCAGAAACTAAAAGATGGTCATTTTTTTTGTCATACATATAACTGAATTTTTTTATAAACTCTCTATAAATATGAAATCCTATTCTTTTAAGGCCTTCATTTGGTAATGGATATGAACAAAAATATCTTAAATTCTTCAGAGAAAATATATATTTTATATTACAGGAAAATTACACTATAGAGCTATCATATTATTATCAACTAATTAACAATTGATATCAATGCTATTATTAACCTTTGGATGATAATAAGTAAGAAAAAGTACCCCATCAATGGCACTTGAATGTGCTAAAGTATTAGTATGATTGATTAGATGAAGGAGAATTTTGAGGCATTTACCTTGCTCTCGATGGGTGTTGAATTAATATAGAACTCTATAGAACTTACTAGTATGTGATTACGTGTGTTTGCCCACACAGCTATGTTTATTATATGGGATTTTGTCTTTTACCTGGAGATAATATAGTATGAAGGAGTCAGAATACACAATTATAAGGGAGGTGTTCTTTTTATGACTAAAACCCAACTACAATGTTTGTGATCATGGTGTATAAATCATTTAAAATTATTACTATTAAAATAAAATTATTATTAAAATAAAAAAATTATTTGAAAAAATAAAATCGGGGCGTATTTCTTTTGAAACTGTCAAAAATACATGACTATGTACAAATATATGCACATGCTAAAAAATCACAAGACCAAACATGTTTCACTAGGCAACAAGTGTTAAAACCCCCAAATTGCACCAACACCAGCCAGTAACCCCAATCCTCTTCTATGTAATTTTCCAAACAGGGCTTCAATTTCTCATTGAGTTCTTTCCTCAGTGTTTTTATTCCTGATACCAAGAACAATTGTCTCAGGTTATTAGGGATGTCTTACCTGATTTGCTGCGGGTCCCCATCATGTGCCTCTCTCTATAGGCTAAAATTTGTATTTGTTTTATACAAATCTTTGTCACACCTTTTAAAAATATTTTTTAAACTGAAACAGCTTATTTTTCTCTAACTTGGTCTTCCCTGAAACAGACTTTAGCCATCTACTCTTCAAACTGTGTTTTTTCCTGTGATATTTGTCGGTAGTCCTTTCTCTCAATGGTGCTCAAAACAAACCCAACACTCTCCAGGAATGCTTTGCACGAATCTTTTCTTTTTAGGTCCCTCATGGCTACCTGGCACATGGTCCCTTCTTAGCATGTTTAGTCCCATCATTAACGTTAGAAGTGACTTTACTCTGTGTGGGGCCTAAGTGTCATCACCAAAATTCTCACTCTGTTAGATTGCCCTGAATGTGCCCTAGCCCTCTCACCCTGCAGAAATCTGCCACTCACTGGTCTGGGAGTGACTCACTTTGCTTCCATGGGTGTCTTGAAGGAGAGTGCAGCTATTGAATACTTGGCCCACACAGTCAATTCTGACTCAGGGACCCAGTTCATCCATCCCAAGCTGAGGAGACACAGAAGCTATTCTATCAATGTCTTAGCCTCACATAGAGTAGGGCCTGAATCATCAGTTGGTCAAACTTGGGCATACCCTAGGTCTTACTGAGATGTGTTATATTGTATACTGCTTTATAGTACAAGTCTGGAGTCTATTTTAATATAAAAATATGCACTGAAAAAGGACTGATTTTGTGAGGTTCTGTGTTCTTTTGTAACAGCATAAGAGAAGGATATGTTCACACCTCATGATTCAGCCTCAGATTCCCAGAGCCAGGCCTAGAATCATGGGAATGCTTAATTTGTCTCTTCTCTTACAAGTTTCAAAGTAAATGTTGAAACAACAACTCAGCATTTTTCTAAATTAATCCAGTGTACGCCTAATTATTTATGTATAAGTAGCGCGGAAGATATTTTAAACTTGGTAAAATATTGACAAATACTGGGGTGAGGGAATAGCACAGCAGTAAGTCGTTTTGCCTTGTACATGGCAGATTCAGGATGAATCTGGTTCAATCCCTGGCATCCCATATGGTCCCCGTAGCCCTGAGCGATTTCTGAGCACACAGTCAGGAGTAACTCTTGAGCATCACAGAGTGCGTCCCAAAAACCAAAAAATATATAAATAAACAAATAAATGAAAGTATTAAGATAGCTTGAAAATACCCATGTTGTAATAAGAATTAGATAAAAAGAAAGACAATAACATGAATAAAATGAAATATGCAACACCAGCAATATAGTTCCAAATATAAATATCTATGTATATTGATGTTAAAGCTGTTATCAAAGACAAAACATGAACAACAAGCTTAGAAAGAAGGAAAAGTGAAAATAATTTGCAAATTTCTTTTAATCATATTTTATGTGGAAATTCACTATATATAAAACAGTTATAATTTTGAGGGCTGAAGTAATGTATTTATTTTTGTATACATAAGATTATTCTTGTCAGACTTAAATAGACATAGATTGCCCATTATACGATCATTAAGCAGTTGTATAAAGGTGTTTAAAATGGGATTAGTGGCTCTAAACAAAGCTAAAATGACATCTACACACTTATGTTCCTATCAGCACCATTGAGAACAGCATAAAAATGAAATTGAAAATAATCATGTCAATAAATGACTGGGTAAACAAATTATAGAGTGATGTATGTACTTTGTGGAACGTTCCTCTATCTTCAAAGGGTGAAATAATATTTTTTAAACAAATAATGAATTTTTACTAAGTATATCACACTAAATGGTAAAGATGGCAAAGAAAATTATAAATGATGCCCCTGATATGGTCAATATGACTTGTGAAGCAGGGACAAAAATCAGTTAAATCTTTGTAATGCACATATTTAACTTGGAATTGTCATTCTAAAATACTGTTTGTTTTGTTTTTCACTATTAAAATTTGTGGAATACAGTATAGCAAAACACCTTAAAGTTTAGAAGAAACAGGAAATTACTTTAAGAAGCACTCTGCCAATCTTTGGAAAAGAAGCAAATACAGATCCTATGTGACTGCGTATCACATCTGAACACAGCACCTATAATATTGGTGACATTTATTTACAATATGTGGAACTCGATATTGCGTGAGGAGCCATCCCAGAATAGTGCAGAAAATGTCTATAACAGATGAAGATCCTAGGACCCAATGATGTCACAGCATTAACATAATAGAAATCTTGATACTTCTAGAGGAAGTCAGTCAGGAGACCCACTAGGATGTTCATACCTTAGCGTGGGTAGCTGATCAAAAATTCATGAGGAAGTATGGCCAGCAGGCCCAGTGAGAAGTCTTTTTGTTCAGCTGTGGATGGCTGGAAGATTCTAAGAGATCTTTCACCAATAGGCCCACTGAGTTTCTCTCTCAGTAGATACTGGAATGAGACATTCTGTTAATGAAACTCATTATATAAATTATATATTCTGCACCCTTTACTACAAACATTTAATATATATACATATATATTCCCTTTTTCTGTGTTTATATAGTAAAATCTTCCTCATCCTAACATAAGGACTTTTACAGGCAATATACTACTGATTAAATTTATCTTTATCTGGAATATTCAGCAGCAAACAAACAATTTCTTCTCTCTTTGTCTTTGAACTCCATAGCATTTTGTAACAGGAATGATTGCCTTGCCTCAGGGACTTCCCCTAGAAACTTTAAATACCTGCTATCTAATTTACACTGCAAACAAGTTTTGCCAGGATAGAATTGAGCTATTGAATTTTACTAGGTATGAATTCTGTACCCCTTTCATATAGTTTATCTGTTTCAAAACCAGACCTTAGGAAGTTAGTCTTAGCTCCTAAAACTAAGCATCTGTTTCCTTAAGTCAAGGAAAATTGTTATAGGAAACCTGGTTTTTGCTAATCTCTTAATTATATCAGTATGACACCTAAGGCCAAACCAGAGACTTTCAAATGTAAAAATTTACTTCCTTTTGTCCTCTGGGCTCCTAACTGAATTATATTCTAAGATTCTATTCTAAGATTATAAACCACCTAGAGCCATGTGTATTGATTTAAAGATCAAACACTGTACACTGATAAATTACCTTGTACTCTGAAAAGAAAAAAATGTGAGCATTCTTTACATACTTGTGAGTGGCAATAAACCCCTTATTTAAAAAAAAGCCCTTAGTCTGGATATTAAACTCAGAACTCTGTTTTTCATACATGCGTTTATGGATGCAATCATCATTTCTTTCTAATTTACCATACACCAGTCCGTGCAACTCACTTCCCTGAAGCAGGATTCATAAAAATCCTCTGCCTCTCTCGGACAGAAGCTAGCCAGCAGCACAATTCGAAAATGTTTTAAGGAACAGTAAAAATGTATAAGAGTCCCAGAGCTAGCACAGGGGTTAAGGCATTTGCCTTGGAAGTGTCAGACTTGGGCTCTCTTCTGCAGTAGTCACAGCTCTGAGTGTTGTCTGGGCACAATTGTTGAGATTTGTGAAGGCCACGAGAAGCACACGCAACCTAATAAAACAGAAAATTAATGCTGCTGAAGCAAAAATGAAGCAAAAAATAATCTCAGAATATGACACTGATATGAACAAATTAGGAATAAGCAATGGAAAACTGTTAGTTCCTCTGAAGTAGAGTGCCTCTTGTGTCTGGTCTAGTTTTATCTATGTTTTATCTATGTCACCACTAATGAAGTATAATACATATAAACACACATATATTTATAAATACATGCAAAATAATTCTGAGAAAGATAGTTTGTGAAAATGATAGGAATTAAAAAAAATTTTGTGGTTTTTGGGCCACACCCAGTGACGCTTGGGGGTTTCTCCTGGCTATGCACTCAGAAATCAATCATGGCTTGGGGGACCATATGGAATGTCTGGGGATCGAACCACAGTCCATCCTAGCGCATGCAAGACAGATGCCCTACCACTTGCATCACTGCTTTGGCCACAGAAATTTAATTTTTAACCAGGTATTACAAAATCAATAAATTGCTGATTAGGGGCATAAGGAATGAAGTTCTGGGGGAATAGAACATGAGAGATCTTCTTTACATATCTTTCAGGGAGGACTAAAGAGGAATAGATGGAATGGATTCTCCCAAATCCCCAATGACTCAGATTGAGGGAGGCAGGAGAAGATGCCAGTCACCACCTGTCAGAGGACACGACTGTGGCACAGGGGAGGCAGAACCTCTCATGCTCAGGTCCTGTCTCACACACTGGGCAGAGCCCATGGGCAGGATAAAAAGGCCTGTGCCTAGAGATTCCCCATCCAGTCCTCTCCTGAGGTGCTTCCAGAAACTTCCTACTTGTGCGTGGTGAGTGATCTGGGACCTGGAGCAGGGCTTCCACAGGTGGGGCTCAGTGCAAGCACTGGGGAGAGCAGATGGAGCAGGGTTGGGTGGATGGAGGTCTATGTGTCTGCAGAAGAGGGACACGAGGATCAGGGGTCAGTGCACTCAGGTGCCTGGCATCTACTGGGGACACCAGATGAAGTGTTAGCTGTTCAGACTCCGGAGACAAATCTTGCCACGGAGTGTTGTACTCTTGGGTCACTAGAGCAGAATGCTGCCTGTTCACTTACAACCTGTTTCTGGAAGGAGCTCACAAAGGAAATTAGACCTCTCTTTGCCTGAGACCTAAGAGCAAGACATGGATAGAAAGGTAGAGATCTTTGGGATTCTGAAATATCCATATTCAAGGGATGACTAATCTCTCCATTGACAGAACTGAGCATCACTTATCTTTAACTTCTGAGAGTGAAGGAGAGTTTGTCTGAAGTCAAGTATCCAAGACCAAATTCAAGTTCTGAAGAAATGGGAGATTTAATAGATTATTGTTTTAGTGAACTGGTTGGGACTTGTCATTTCTGTGACACAGTTGCAATCTGTAGTTTTTCTCATCTTACAAGACATGAGACCTGATATTCCCTACTTCCAATTAAGAATTGCTTTTCAAAAAATTTTAAGAAAATAACCTGGGAATTAAAAAAAAAAAAGTCTCTTTGCAGTGAACATTCAGAATGTTGAAAATAATAGGTCGTCACCTCTTGGAAAATCTCCTTTGCCTTATAATATAGACTTTTCATTCTAGAGTTTTTTCTTATTTTACTATTCTGTAACAGATGGAAGTGTGTCATTCTTTGCATGATATATTGAGTTTCCCAGCAGCAGAAGTGAGGTGCAAAATCTAGTAAAAAAGATCAAAGCTTCTATGGCTCTCAGTTGTGCTGAAGTCTCTAGGAATGGGCAGGGACCTCCATGTGCTGGTCTCACTCACTGTTTGCTTTTCCTCAGCTCCTGACCACCACAGACCAGCAGCATGTCCTGCCAGCAGAGCCAACAGTGCCAGCCCCCTCCCAAGTGCGCCCCCAAGTGCCCACCCAAGTGCCAGACCCCAAAATGTCCCCCCAAGTGTCCCCCCAAATGTCCTCCTGTATCCTCCTGCTGTAGCTCTGGGGGTGGGGGTTGCTGTAGTTCTGGGGGTGGGGGCTGCTGCAGTTCTGGGGGTGGGGGCTGCTGCCTGAGCCACCACAGACGCCGCAGATCATCCCGTCGCTGCAAGCCCTCTGGGGGCTCCAGCTGCTGTGGAGGGAGCTCCAGCTGTTGTGGAGGGGGCTCCAGCTGCTGTGGTGGAGGCTCCAGCTGTGGAGGGGGCTCCAGCTGTTGTGGAGGGGGCAGCAGTCAGTCCTCTGGAGGCTGCTGCTAGTGTCTCCCTGAGCCAAGAAGAACAATTGAATGGCACTGCAGCTCAGTGACAGCATCCCTGGTTCTGCCTGTGTTCCTGCTCCAGTGGCCTGAAGAGCGCAGCTGTCCTGGCCCTGGGTTGGAGAATTGCGTTCTTTTTCTTCAAAGACTCCTCTTCTCCATCTGAGCCCATCTCTTCCTGCCATGGAGCACAGACCACAATCCTTCTGTGCTCTGTCCTCAAAAGAAACAATAAACCTTGTGCTCACACTCTTTGTGAATGAATGCCTTTGTATTACTGAATGTGTTGCTCAGACGCAGAAGACTTAGCACTTTCTCTCCTCATCTGTACCTCAAAGTCAGTTTGTTCTCTATGCTCTTGGATTTGAAGCTTCCTCCAAAAACTAGAAATTGAGCTCTCATACAATTCAGCCATACCATTTCTAGGGATATACCCTAGAAACACAAAAATACAATTAAAAAATCCATTCCTCACATCTATATTCATTGCAGCACTATTTACAATAGCCAGACTGGAAACAACCCAGATGCCCTTCAATAGATGAATGGCTAAAGAAACTGTGGTTTGGGGGGCCAGAGAGATAGCACAGAGGTAGGGCATTTGCTTTGCATGCAGAAGGACAATGGTTCAAATCCCAGCATCCCATAGAGCCCCCCGCCCCGAGCCTTCCAGGAGGGATTTCTGAGCATAGAGCCAGGAGGAACCCCTGAGAGCTGTTGGGTGTGACCCCCACCAAAAAATACAAAAAAAGAAAAAAGAAACTGTGGTACATCAACACAATGGAATATCATGCAGCCATCAGGTGAGATGAAGTCATGAAATTTTCCTATATGTGGATGTACATGGAATCTATTATGTTAAGTGAAATAAGTCAGAGGAAGAGAGATAGATGCAGAATAGTCTCACTCATCTATGGTTTTTTTTTTTTTTTTTTTTTTTTTTTTTAGAAAATTAAAGACCTTACTATAGTAAGGCCCAGAGACAATAGAGTTAAGGACTTGAAGGGTTAGAAGGACTGGCTCACAGTTTGAAGCTTACCAATGAGTGATGAACACTGTTAGGGAAATGACTACACTAACAACTAACACGACAATGTTAAAGAATGAGAGAAGTCGAATGCCTGTCTCGAATACAGGCAGAAGTGGAGAGGAGGAGGACATTGGTAGTGGGAATGTTACACTGGTTAAGGGGAGTATTCTGCTTATGACTGAAACGCAACTACAGATATGCTTGTAATCATGGTGCTTAAAGATTTAGACACATGAAAAATATACTAAAAAAAACACTGGAGGTCACCTCACCAATTTTAGGGAGATATAAATGTGAAAAACGGTGTGATGACACAAAAGGATGTAAGTCCTTTTCAATTTCAGATGTTCTGCTAAATGAAGATAGGGAAGTCACATTTTCTTATTGGCACTGATAAATGTCATGTTCTTTTTCATTTGGAAACTATAGATAAAATAAGAAAGGTTTGTGCTTGTACCGGCTCCCAATTTCTTTAAATCAAGTATCCTTTTTGTTTTGTTTGTATCCACAGTAGGCAGAATTTCTTTTATTTTACTTGGTGATCTACCCTGTCTTGGTTCTGGGAGACCTTTTGAGGTGTCAAATTTTAGAATTGTCTATTAAAAAAAAAGAATAGAGAAAACTGCCCCTACAAAAGAAGATAAACAATAAGAATAATACATATTAAGGAAATACATCTAAATAAATATTTGAAGGATATATGCATATCCCCTTTAAGTCTTTTCAAATCATCTAGGTCTGGAGGATAGAATCTGGAGCATAGCTTCAGCCTGCGAACTGGTCTTGCGGAGTCTGGAAAAATGATACGCAGTCACATATCAAGAAACCTCCTAGACCAAAACAGGTTTTGGTGTGGTTATTGAAGCTGTTGCCCCATTTACACTTTTATTTTTTTTCTTTTCTTTTCTTTTCTTTTCTTTTCTTTCTTTTTTTTTTTATAATTTTTTATTATGAATTATGAGAACAAAAGATGCAAAGAAAGAGGATAAGGTAAAGTTACAGTGGAAGGACAATCACCCATAACATAATTATCAGAAGAAGTCCCCTTGCTGATATCTTAACTTTGAATTTTCACCAAAGAAAGTTAAGATAAATAAAACAGAATCCATGTGCAATTACTTTTTCCCTCAAGTCCCCAGATTGTAGCACATTATAATATTTCTTAACAGCACACAAGGCAATCTAAAGCCATCAAACTTACGTAACTCCTTAAACATTAGAGGCATAGAATTTTTTACATTTCCATGTACATGCATATTAGCTTAAGTTAACCTCAAATTTTAAGTGGGTGTGTTTTAAGGATTAGAGTCCAAGGAGCACAGTAAAAACGGTGTTAGAGTGGCAATTGTTGTTTGCATAGGCCCACCAAAATATGAGAGGCATGGAAAGAAATAGCCTTGGCCTAAATACAAAGAGATCCTACCCCTGAAGTTTCCTGGCATAAGACCAGCTCTAGGCCTCAGGAAAGTTATCGTTCGCTCCAAGACATTGTCCGTAGCGCCAACACACTTATCACACAGTCTCTGTTGTTGGTCTCATGTTTCTGTATTAAAGATTCTGGAATCTGCATGTCCTACATTGAAGTCATGATGTGGAGTGCCTTTTCGTTTCACCTCACCATGAAAGGGGAATGCAGGAAGCCCTGTCCTGTAAGCAGGTTGTTGTTGTTAAGTCTTCTCAGTGTTAAGGGAAGTCTCTTTTGAGCAGGACGATGTCTGAGCAGTGGTAGGGTCTTCCGTGGTAGAGGATTGCTTCCAGGTGATGTTATAGACAAACCTCACCATAAAGGGGCAATACAGCAAGCCCTGTCCAGTAAACAGGTCATTGTTCTTGTTGTCTTCTCAGTGTTAAGGGATGTCTCTTTTGAGTAGATCGATGTCAGAGCAGCTGTAGGGTCGTCCCTGGTACAGGAATGCCTCCGGGTGATGTTATATACAACCTTGGATGTTTTGTAAATGTCTTCTGTAGATCAAGGGGTAAATGGAGAATGCCCATTCTTCTGAGGCCTGTGCCAGGTCTTTATGTCAATGTTCAGGGTGTAAGGTCTCATTGCACTACAAGATTTGTGAGTTCCCATTTCTATTAGATAAGAACTTATTGGTATGTATAGTATTTTCCTATGTTAGTGTGCCTACGCAAACAAGATATAAAGCCACGTGGTGCTATCAGATATATGGGGGCATAAGAACATTTCCAACAAGACCCATGACTTGGTTCAAACATAAGTATTAAACTGAGGGATTCTTTCACACCAAATTCCATCTTGAGCAGTTCATAAAGAGAAGATAAAAAACATGGGGGGGGGGGATCATCACTGTATAAGAAAGTATTTAGCAAAAGTTATAGCCATCAAAGAAAACACCCATAAAATGTTGAAAAGATATGTGTCCTTTTTATGTCTTTTAAAATAGTTGGGTGGGTGTTAACTCTAGGGCACCACGTTGGTCTGTGAATTAGGACTCAACAGTACTTAAGTTAGAAAGGGTAAAAAAGGAGTAATGATGATAGGAGTTAAAGAAGTTAAAGAGAAATATGAACTTATGAAGGGGTATGCAAAAGGGCAGAGTACAAAATGGACATTCTGCATACATAAAAACATAATTCAATGATAGTGAGTACTATTAATGTTTCTTGTGAGAGTACTATTAATGTTTCTTGTGATTTTGAAAATGTAGACTGGACAGAGATTACCAGTGCCAGCCAAACCACCTCCTGCTAGACTCCTGGCTCCCAGGAAGGAGAGATCCTTCAAGAAGCTGGGAGAACAGAAGTTCAGAGCCCCACCCAGACCCTCCCTAAGGAGCCGCATGGATAGTGGGGGAAGGCCTAGGGTACCTTCAAACTCCACCAAGGGACCCAACTCGCCGGCTTGCCCAGGGGTGTGGCCCGGGGAAGCCCTGGAGATCTGAAGCAAGGCGGCAGAGGGGTGCTGGGGTTACCCAAATCCCGCACCCCCCCCTAGGCCTGGCCAAGCAGGCCTCCGGCATGGCGTGGGCCTGCCAAGCCTCTTCCTGCTAGACTCCCGCCTCCCAGGAAGGAGAGATCCTTCAAGAAGCCGGGAGACCAGAAGCTCAGAGCCCCACCCAGACCCTCCCTAAGGAGCCGCATGGATAGTGGGGGAAGGCCTAGGGTACCTTCAAACTCCACCAAGGGACCCAACTCACCGGCTTGCCCAGGGGTGTGGCCCGGGGAAGCCCTGGAGATCTGGAGCAAGGCGGCAGAGGGGTGCTGGGGTTACCCAAATCCCGCACCCCCCCCCTAGGCCTGGCCAAGCAGGCCTCCGGCATGGCGTGGGCCTGCCAAGCCTCCTCCTGCTAGACTCCCCTTCTTTTCTTTCTTTCATTATATGCTCTGCCATGTTTCTTATCTCAAGACCGTGGCGGGTTTTTTTTGTTTGTTTTGTTTTGTTTTTGTTTTTGTTTTTGTTGTTGTGGTGCTTAGCGTTATTGTTGGAGTCCTCACTGGATCTTTGACACTTCTTTTTGAACTGGTGAAATGTTTCACCTTTTTCTCCTTCGTCTCTCTAACTGAGGATGAGACCCTCTAGAAGAATTCCGCTTATTTTCTGCATATTAGACCTTTACCCCAGTTTACTACTATTCCCTTCTTCAAACAAAACCACGTAACTTGAACTAGCTAGTCCTGCCCCCCAGTTAGAGGGGGAAATAAGGGAGGCACCAGGACCAAACAGGTGCAAGACTACTAAGTATTAGGCTAGATACAGAGGGAACAACATATTCTGGCAGCCCTAGGGGTGAGGGAAGAGCATATGGGAGGTAGGACAAAAACAGAGTTGTAGGGAGGACAAATTGGTGATGGAAACCCCCCCTGATTTTATGTAAATATGTACCTAAAATATTATTTTCAACAATATGTAAGCCACTATGATCAAAATAAAAATTAAATTAAAAAAAAAAAGAAACCTCCTAGAGTTCAACCTTAGCAGAAACCAAATCTGGTAGCGAGTCAGCTCAATTTTTATCCTTTAAAACAATGATAGCTGTTAAAATGGACTTAAGAGTTTGTGCCCCAATATGAAAGATACCCTGGGGCCCGTTGTGGAACTCAGGGACTGGGGATGTTCAGGAGTCCAGAGAAAGTCCACCCCAAATCGGAGATTCCAAACCTTTAAGGGTGCTCACAACAATGCAGATTTATTGGTTCTCTGAGCTCTCAGGGCTCACCACACCACCCTGACACAGCAGGGTTTTCAGTCTACAGTGAAACTCCAAGCATTCAAACATACAAGCATTTAAAGGAAATCATAGGTAATGAGCACACAAAACAAAGCATTTCATTGGTTCCATGTAAGTGTTACAAATTGAAATCACCAATAAAAATCTCAGGAAAGGGTGCGATTCCAGTGCCTTCATGCCATTATTCGTTTCATCCCTTGTTCTGATGTTTTTTCTAGATATGGGTATGACCTCCAGGTAGTCACTAGTTGTGTTCTGATTTGGTATGGGGTGTGTCCCATGCTAATGGTTTTCCTAGATATGTATTGGACCCTTCTGGTGGTCTCCTAATCTACAGGGCAGAGAACCCTTTGCTTTGACAGTGTAGTGACCGGAGTAATTTGGGGAAGGGAGCCTTGTTTATTATATCATATTCAAACAAACAAGTGACAAAAGAGAGAATAGCATTAAACTAGATGTTTATCCTTATTCTATACCTATTGTGCCATCTATGTGTTATTCTCTTATTTTTTAGTGATAGTGTACAATTATTCTTCCCTAACCTTCAAGGGCCATCTGCCCTCTGTGCAAAGTGTCCTCACTCATATTGGAATGGAATGTTGGAATGTAAGATGGTCAGTTTGGTTTCTTTTTTTGTTTGTTTTGTTTTTGGGCCACACCTGGCAGTGATCAGGGGATACTCCTGGCTGTCTGCTCAGAAATAGCTCCTGGCAGGCACGGGGGACCATATGGGACACCAGGATTCGAACCAACCACCTTTGGTCCTGAATTGGCTGCTTGCAAGGCAAACGCCACTGTGCTATCTCACCGGGCTCAGTCAGTTTGGTTTCAACTCCCTCCCATCCCTTCAAGTTGTCCTTATGATTTACAACCTGATTCCAGAAATCAATTAAGGTTAGCTTGGTTCCAGGAATCCATTGTCTCTTTGGGCCCAGTCTTTCTTACCTTGTAATTGCAGCCTGTGACTAAATTTGCAATCCCAGCTGTTACTAAAAACTACTTGAGAAACATTATAAAATTAATTCAGAACATGCTATGTCAAAAATATCCCTTGCAACAATAGCATCAATTCAACCATTTTTAATCTTTGATCAAAGATCAACCACCACACCTCTTTCTGCATAGCAATCTCAACTTTGTTGTCAGAGAAGATTGCTTAATTGCCATTTTCTGCTCTTTGGTTTTCATTGAATATGTGACCAAATTTATCCTATCCAGACCTGCAATTGACAAAATTTCATTTTACATCATGTCTGTACTCAATCATGCCCACAGAAGACATGATCATCATCAAAGCAAGTATCTTTGTCATTGTATGTAAGAAGAGCCAAACATTGACATTAATATGAATCTTTTAGTTCATTACTTTATTTTATTTCAATATTTAGACCTCACATTGTTTGATTGATTGTAGAGAGGTTCTAAATATTTTGTCCTCGACTATTATACTATGAACTATTATATTATACTATGAACTATTATACTATGATAGCACCAATCGTGGACCCCCAAGTAGTAGTCTTCAGACCTGCCAATACTCATTGTTACTAGCCTTTGTTTAGTTTTTGATCCACATCCAGTGGTGCATAGTGTTTTCTTCTAGATTTTCATTCAGACTTCACTTCTGGTGAGCTCAGAGGACTATATGAGGGCCTATGGATAGCCCATGATCCATACAATATTTTTTATATATCCTACCTGCTGTACTATCCTTCATGCCCCATGAAGCTTTGTGGTAAAAGACATCTTCATGGATAAAAGATGATATCCCAGATGTTCTTGATTTAATGTTAAAAGATATTATGGTAAATAAATTATTATAGAAGAGGATATAGTAGTGGCCTCATATGTGAAATAAAGTGAGAGTTTGTATTTTCAGCAGTTCAGCGAGGCACACATTGCAAAGATGAGACTGAATGTGGGACAAAAGAGACTGGGCCCTTTTTTGGAAAAAATTAGACAAGGGAAATATACATGAAGTGAATTAGAAGCTGAAAGATGGTCATTTTTCAGAGTAACACATATAATTAAATTTTCTTTATAAACTCTCTATAAATATAAACTCCTACTTCCTTAAGGTCTTAATTCGTTAATGGATATGAACAAAAGTATCTTAAATTCTTCAGAGATAGGTATATCTCTATGTTTCAGGCCATTTACACTGTAGAGCTATAACATATTATAAATTAATTATCCATTAATAGCAAGGCTATTATCCACATTCGGGATGATAATAAGTCAGAAAAAGCATAATATTTGAAAATGATAATGATTTAGTGTGATAGATAAGATAAAGGAAAATATTGAGGCATTTTCTATGTTCTCATATTATTAAATTAATAAAACGCAGGTCACCATTGGGTTCTGTAAATCTTATTTATATGTGATTATTTGTTTCCACACAGGTGTGTATATTATATGTGATTTTGTCTTTGACTTAGAGATTAACAAATTATACAGGAATCAGAATAAACACCATACATTCCCATAAAATAAATACAAAATTGACTATATTTCACTTAAAAGCAGGTGTTATAGCCCCAAATTGCGCCACCACCATCCACTCCCTGTGTCCTCTTCTATGTTATTTTCCAAACGGGGCTTCAATTTCTCACTGAGCTTTTTCCTCATCTCATAGTTTCATTCCTAACACTCTAGAGCATTTGGTTCAGGTTATTAGGGATGACTTACCTGGTGTAGCTGTGGGAACCCATCATGTGCCTCTCTCTTTAGGCTATTATTTGGATTTGTGCGCCATAAATTGTTGTTGCACACTTTTAAAATAAAATTTAAACTGAAACGCTTATTTTTCTCTCATTTGGTCTTCCTCTAAAGCAACCTGTTTGTATTCTTTAAACAAGTGCTATTTAAAATCTTGCTATGATATTTGTCAGTAGTCCATTGAATGTTTTGTATAGAGCACATGGTCCCTTCTTAACATGTTTAGTCCCATCATAAACTTTAGAATAGACTTTATTTTGTGTAGGGTCTAGAATAGATTTTAGTCTGGGTAGGACCTAAGTGTCATCACCAACATTCTCACTCTGTTAGATTGCCCTGAATGTGCCCTAGCCTTATCACCTGGCAGAAATCTGCCACTCACTGGTCTGGGAGTGACTCAGTTTGCTTCCATGAGTGTCTCGAAGGAGAGTGTAGCTATTGAATACTTGGTCCACACAGTCAATTCTGACTCAGGGACCCAGTTCATCCATCCCAAGCTGAGGAGACACAGAAGCTATTCTATCAATGTCTTTGCCTCACATAGAGTAGGACCTGAATCTTCAGTTGTTTAGACTTGGGCATGCCCAAAGGTATCACTCTGATGTCGCATCCTGAATATGGTGCAATAGTACAAGTCTGGGATCCATTTTCATATAAAAATATGCACCAGAAAAGGACCGATTTTATGAGGTCCTTAGCTTTTGTAACAGCACAAGAGAGGGATATGATCACACTGTTGATTCAGACTCAGATTCCCAGAGCCAGAATTAGAATTGTGTTAAATCTTACTTAGTCTCTTCTCTTACAAGTTTTAAAGTAAATGTAGAAAAAAACCACTCATTATTTTTCTAAATTAGTCCAGTGTGCCCCTAATTATTTATGTATGAGTAGTATGGAAGATACTTAAGAACAGTAAAATGTTGACAAATAATAGGATAGCTTGAAAACACCCATGTTGTAATAAGGATTATGTAGAAATGAAAGATTAATAGCATGAATAAAATAAAATATGCATCAACAGCTATACAATTTTAATAAAATATTTACGTATATTCTGATAAATTTTGAACAACAAGCTTAGAAAGAATAAAAAATGAAACTGATTTCCAAATTGCTTTTTCTCATGTTTATATGTGGAAATTAACTACAGTATACATAAAACAGTTATGATTTCGAGGGCTGAAGTAATCATATTTATTTCTGTATACATAAGTCTATACTTATCAGACTTAATTAGACTTAGATCGGCTTTTAAGGGATCAAAAAGCAGTTGTATAAAGGGGTTTAAAATAATGACAATAGTGGGTCTAGAGAAAGCTAAAAAGACATCTAAACACTTAGGTTCCTATCAACACCATTCAGAACAGCAGAAATATAAAATCGAAAATAATCATGTCATTAAATGTTGACTAAACTACTTAACAGATATAGGTATCTTCAAAGGGTGAATTTATCTTTTTTTAAGCAAAATAGATGAACTTCTATATAAATATATCACACTAAATAGTAAAGATGTCAAAGAAAATTATAAATTATTTTACAGATAAGGTAAATATAACTTGTGAAACAGTAAAAAATGTTACTTGATCCCTGTAATTCACATATGTAACATTATATTGCCGTTCTAAAATGCATTTTGTTTTCTTTCTCATGAATAACTTTTGTGGAATATGGCAAAACACTTCAAAGTTTAGATGAAACAGAAAATCACTTTAAGAAGCACTGTGCCAATCTTTGGAAAAGAAGAAAGTGAAGAACCTATGTGACTGAATATAACATTTGAACAGAGCACCTATAATTTTGGTAACATTAAAAAAGATTGCCAATCCTATTATACTGTAATAGCACTGTAAATATTTACAATATGTGAAACCTGATTTTGAGTGAAAAGTCATCCAAAAATAGTATGGAAAATGGCTAGATGAATATACTAGGACCCAACTGGAAAATGTTTTGAGGAACAATAAAATGGTACAACAACCCCAGAGCTAGCACAGGGATTAAGGCATTTGCCTTGTAATTGGTAGACTCGGAATCTTTTTTGAAGTAATCACAGCTATGATTGCTGCCTGGGCACAATTGTTGAGATTTGATAAGGTCATGCATGAGAAGCACATGCAGCCTAATGATACAGAAAAGTAATGCTGCTAAAGAAAAAAATAAATCTCAGCACATGACATTGGGAATAAGTAATGGAAAAAGCTGTTAGTAACTCTACTAAAGCGAATGTTTCCTGGATGAGATCTGTGGTTTTATCTCTGACCCCACTAATGTACTAATTCATATGCATGTACATGCATACTTGTATGGATACAAACAAAAATGATTTTGAGAAACATAGTTTGAGAAAATGACAGGATGTTAATCTTTTACCAAGGTTTAAGGAAATCAGTAAATCACCACTTTGCGGTACAGGAATGAAGTCTGGGGAACAAAACACGAGAGGTCTCCATTAGATGTCTTACAGGGAGGACTAGGAGGGAGGAGATGGAAGAATTCTTCCACCTCACCAATGACTCAGAGAACTAACCCAGGAGGAAGGCAGGAGGAGATGCCTGTCACCACCTGTCAGAGGACACGAGTGTGGCAGAGGTAGGCAGAACCTCTCATGCTCAGGCCCTGTCTCACACACTGGGTAGAGCCCATGGCAGGATAAAAGGACCTGCGACAAGAGACTCCTCATACAGTCCTCTCCTGAGGTGCTTCCAGAAATTTTCTACTTGTGCCTGGTGAGTGATCTGGGACCTGGAGCAGAGCTTCCACAGGTGGGGTTCAGTGCAGAGAAGGGGACAGATGGAACAGGGTTAGGTAGAGGTCAATGTATCTGCAGAAGAGGGACTTGAAGACCAGGAGGGAACGTGCTGAGATGTCTGGCATCTACTGGGAACAACAGATGAAGAGTTAGCTGTGAGTGTCTGGACTCTGGAGAAAAATCTTGCCACAAAGGGTGTAGTCTTGGGTTACTAGAGAAGAATGCTTCCTATTTACTTACAGTATTTTCTGGAAGGAGCTCACAAAGGAAATCCAGACCTCTCTTTGCCTGCAGCCTAAGAGCAGGACATGGATAGAGAGGTAGAGATCCTTTTGATCTTTGGCATTCTGAAATGTTCATCTTCGAGGGATGACTAAACCCTCCATTGACAGAACAGGACAGACTGAGACTCACTTCCCACTCATGGGCTGAGAGTGAAGGAGAGTTTATCTGAGTCAAGTTCCCAGTATCAAACTCAAGTTCTGAAGAAATGGGAGATTGAATAGGTTCTTTTCTTAGTTTGTTTACTGGAACTGATAATTTGTGTAATGCAGTTGAAGTCTGTATTCTTTGCCTGCTTACAAGACATTAGACCTCATATTCCCTATTTCCAGCAAAGAATCGATTTTGAAAACAAACAAACAATCCTGGGAATTGTTTTTAGAAAAAAAAATACTCTTTCCCTATAGTAAACAACCAGACTGTTGACAAGCAATAGGTTTCTACAATGATCAGTTTTTAATTGTTATAGTAGCTGCACAGAGCTCTGATTCAACTACTTTGAAATTGTCTTTCGCCTTAGAATATAGACAGGTTGTATGCTAGAGATTTTTCTTACTTTACTACTTCTATAATAGATGAAAGTGTGTCATTCTTCAAAACATACTGAGTTTGCCAGGAACAGAAGATGCAAAATGGAGTAAAAGTGGGAAAGCTGAAGGGGATTCAATTTCTATGCTACTTATTTCTGCTGAAGTCCAGCAATGGGCAGGGACCTGCATGTGCCGATCTCACTCACTGTTTTTTTTTCTCAGCTCCTGAACACCACAGACCAGCAGCATGTCCTGCCAGCAGAGCCAGCAGTGCCAGCCCCCTCCCAAATGCGCCCCCAAGTGCCCACCCAAGTGCCAGACCCCAAAATGTCCCCCCAAGTGTCCCCCCAAATGCCCTCCTGTGTCCTCCTGCTGTAGCTCTGGGGGTGGGGGTTGCTGTAGTTCTGGAAGTGGGGGCTGCTGCAGTTCTGGGGGTGGGGGCTGCTGCCTGAGCCACCACAGACGCCGAAGATCATCCAGTCGCTGCAAGCCCTCTGGGGGCTCCAGTTGCTGTGGAGGGAGCTCCAGCTGTTGTGGCTCCAGCTGTTGTGGTGGAGGCTCCAGCTGTGGAGGGGGCTCCAGCTGTGGAGGGGGCAGCAGTCAGTCCTCTGGAGGCTGCTGCTAGTGTCATCCTGATCCAAGAACACAATGTAGAGGCCCTGAAGCTCAGTGACACCATCCCTGGACCTGCCTGTGTTCCTGCTTCAGTGAAGAAACAAACTGAAGAAAGCAAACTGTCTTGGTCCTGGGTTGGAGAAATGCCTTCCTTTCCTCAAAGACTCTTCTTCTGCCTTCTGAGTCCATCTATTCCTGCCATGGAACACAAGCCACAATCCCTATATCATTCTCAGGGATTTTTCTCTCCTCTTGTCCTGAAAAGAAACAATAAACGAAACGTTGTGCTCACACTCTTGTGTATGCCTTGGTATTATTGAATGTGTTGCTCAGATGCTGGAAGTCTCTGCTCTTTCTCTCTTCATCTGTATCTCAAAGCCAGCTTGTTTTCTATGCCCTTGTATCGGTGAGGTCTCCTCACCCATTTTAGGGAGATACAAATGTGCAAAAGGGTTTGATGACACAAAAGAATTTAAGTCCTTTTCCACTTCAGATGCTCTGCTAAATGAAGATAGAGAAGTCACATTTTAAGATTGACACTGCTAAATGTCATGTTTCTTTTTCACTTGCAGACTATAGATAAAATAAACAAAGTTTTATGCTTGGCCCACAATTTTTTTTATTAAGAATCCTTTTTTTTTTTTTAAGAATCCTTTTTGTTTTGTTTGGATCCATATTTGGTAGTGTTTTTGTTTCTTTACTTGGTGATTCACCCTGTCTGGGTTCTGGGAGACCTTTGTGGGTGTCCAATTTTAGAATTATCTATTAAAAATAAAGAGACAGGGGCCAGCGAGGTGGCGCTAGAGGTAAGGTGTCTGCCTTGCAAGTGCTAGCCAAGGAAAGGACCACGGTTTGATCCCCTGGTGTCCCATATGGTCCCCCCAAGCCAGGGGCAATTTCTGAGCACTTAGTCAGGAGTAACCCCTGAGCATCAAATAGGTGTGGCCCAAAAAACAGAAGAGAGAAAATAAAAAAAATAAAGGGACAGAGAAAACTGCCGCTACAAAAGAAGATAGACAATAGAATAATACATATTAAGGAAATGCATCTAAATAAATATTCTAATGATATATACATATCCCCTTCAAGTCTTTTGAAATAGTCTGGGTCTGGCGGATAATATCAGGGGCACAGCTTCAGCCTGCAAACAGGTCTTGTGAAGTCTGAAAAATGACTCCTAGCAGTCACATATCAGGAAACCTCTTCGAGCTCAGACTTAGCAGAAACCAAATCTGGTAGCGAATCTGCTCAATTTTTATCTTTTAGTACAACGATGGCTTCCATTTAACCATTTTTAATCTTTGGTCAACAATCAACCACCACACATCTCTCAACATGGCAATCTCAACTTTGTTGTCAGGCTAGATTGGCTAATTGCCATTCTGCTCTTTTGTTTGCATTGACTATGTGAGCAAATCTATCTTAGCCAGACCTGCAATTGAAAAATGTCACTTTATGTCATGTTTGTGTTAAATTATACATACAGAAGACATGTTCTTCATCAAAACAAGTATCTTTGTCATTGTATGTAAGAAGAGTCAAAATATTGATGTAAGCATAAATCTTTTAGTCAATTACTTCACAACCTTTCAATATTTAGACCTCACATTTAAGTTTTATTTTGGCCAAAGTGGATTACAAATCATTCACAGTAGTATTTCATATATATAGTGACTTTGAATAGGGGGCACCCCCACCACCAATGTTGTCCTCCCTCCACCCCTATTCCCAGCATGCATCCCACATATCCCTCCCCACCACCCAGGTTGCTAGTATAAGTGGTCCCCTCTGTGTCTTGCATGTTTGATCATGTTTATATTTCTACTTAATGTTCATACAACTGTCTGGTCTTGATACCCTCCATTATTCCCCCCTCAATGTGTGAGGTGAGATAAAATGGCTCAAATTATGTGCTTCTGTTTGAAGAAAATAAATAAATAAATAAATAAATAAATAAATAAATAAATAAATAAATAAAATGGAGCAAAAATCAAACAAGCAAAAAATGGGGGGAGTCCTTCTAGAGGCTATAAATATCAGTTTAAGAGAAGAAAGGGAAAAAGGGAGAAAGCTAACAACAATACTAAAAATTTTTTTTAAAAAATAAAACAAAAAACTCGAAAGCAGCACAGCAATAAAGATACGAACCACACATAGACCTCACATTGTTTGATTGAATGCACAGAGGTACTACTTTTTTGTTCTTGAAGAAGTGTTCTACTATGATCTAAAATGATTGCACCAATCGTGGATCCCCAAGTAATATTTTTCAGACCTTGCAAATACTCGTTGTTACTAGCCTTTGTTTTAGTTTTTGATTCACATCCAATGGTGCGCAATGTTTTCTCCTGGCTTTTCATTCAGGCTTCATGTCTGGTGACATGAATCAGCTGCATACAAGGGAAATATGTAATTATCTCTATATCCTATCTGCTGTACTATTTCACAGGCTCCATGTTACTAACTTTATGGTAAAAGATATTATTATGGATGAAAGATGATATCCCACTATGGTCTTGATTGATGTTAAAAGATGAAATGGGGAATGAATTATTATAGAAGAAGCGACAGGAGTGATGCATCTGTGAGATAAAGTGAGTTTGTATTTTCTGCATTTGGGAGAGCTGCACATTGCAATGATGAGACAGAATGTAGGACAAGAGAGACTGAATCCTTCCTGGAATAAATTAGTCAAGGAAAGGGATGTGAAGTGAAGTGAAGTGAAAAGAAGCTGAAAGATGGTGATTATTTTCTAGTAATACATATAATTAAATTTCTTTATAAACTTTCTATAAATATTAACTCCTGTTCCTTTAATGGATATGAACAAAGTTATCTCAAATCCTTCAGAGTAAAGTGTATTTCTCTATGTCAGGCAATTTACACTGTAGGGCTATAATATATTATCAACTAAGTAGTTATCTATTAATATCAAAACTATTAATCATACTTGGGATGATAAGTTTGAAAAAGCACCGCATCATAGTATTTGAAAATGATAAAGATTTAGTGTGATGGATAAAATGAAGGAATATTTGGAGGCATTTTCTATGCTCTCAATGGGTGTTGAATTAATAACACAGAGGTTGCCATGTGCTCTATAAAACTTACTAGTAGGTGATTAAATGTGTGTCCAGAGAGTTGTGTATATTATATGTGATTCTGTCTTTGACTGGGAGATAACTCACAAGAAAGAGTCAGAATACATGACTATGTATACATTCATGCACAAACACACACATACACACAAACACACAAACACCTGAACATATTTCCCTTGGTAACAGGCATTCTAACCCCAAATTGCGCCACCACTTGCCAGTTCCCCATGTTATTTTCCAAGCAGGACATCGATCTCTAATTGATTCCTTTTTTTCATTGCTTTCATTCCTGACACTTAAGAACAATTGCCTCATGTTCTTAGAGATGTCTCACAATTGTGTTGCTCTGGGACCCCATCATGTGCCGTGCACTATAGGCTAATATTTGGATTTGTGCTTGCATAAGTCTTTGTAACACCATTTGAAAATAGATTTTAAACGAAAACATCTTATTTTTCTCTTATTTGGTCTTCCTTTAAAACAGGCTTTAGCCATGTATTCTTCAAACAAGTGCTGTGTAAATTTTTGCTGTGATATTTGTCAGTAGTCCTTTCTTTCGATTGTGCTCAAAACAAACCCAAGATTTTCCATGAATGATTTACATGGATCTTTTCTTTTTAGGACCCTCATGGCTACCTGGCACATGGTCCCTTCTTAGCATGTTTAGTCCCATCATTAACGTTAGAAGTGACTTTACTCTGTGTGGGGCCTAAGTGACATCACCAAAATTCTCACTCTGTTAGATTGCCCTGAATGTGCCCTAGCCCTCTCATCCTGCAGAAATCTGCCACTCACTGGTCTGGGGGTGACTCACTTTGCTTCCATGAGTGTTTTGAAGGAGAGTGTGGCTATTGAATACTTGGACCACATAGTCAATTCGGACTCAGCAGCTCAGTTCATCCATCCCAAAGTGAGGAGATGCAGAAGCTATTCTATCAATGTCTCTGCCTCACAAAGATCAGGACCTGAATCTTCAGTTGGTCAGACTTGGGCATGTCCTAAGGCATCACTCTGATGTGGCATCCTGAATAGGGTGCTATCGTACAAGTCTGGGATCCATTTTAATATAAAACATGCACCAAATAAGGACCTATTGTGTGAGGTTTAATTTTCGGTAACAGTACATTAGGGGGATATGATCGCACTGTTGATTCAGACTCAGAGATTCCCAGAGACAGGTTTAGAATCACATTAATGCTTAATTTGAGTCTTGTCTTACAAGTTTCATAGTAAATGTTGAAACCACAGCTGAGTATTTTTCTAAAAAAAAGTCTAGTGTGCCCCTTATTAATTATCTATAAGTAGTATGGAAGATATTTTATACTACTATAAGTAGTATGGAAGATATCCTTAACCCTAACCCTAACCCTTATTAATTATCTATAAGTAGTATAGACAAATAATAAGATAGTTTGAAAATATTTGTGTTATAAGGATCATATAAAAAGAAAGATCATAACACAGAGACAATGAAGCATAAATCAAGAACAATATAACTTTTAGCAATAATTAGCTATATGTATTCATGATGAAATACCTACCATCAAAGTCAAAAACATGAACAACAAGCTTAGAAATACCCAAATTTTTATACTTAATTTTGCCACATTTGTGTGTGGAAATTTACTATATGCAAAACAGAAATATATTTGGGGGGCTGAGGCAATCATATTTGTTTCTGTATATATAATTGTGTATTTATTAGACTTAAATAAACTGACTTTGGCTATTAAATTCTATAGAGCAATTGGATAAAAGTATATTAAATGGGATTTGTGGATCTATACAAAGCTACTTAAGACATCTGCACACTTGTTTTCCTATCAACACCTTTCAGAAAGGCAGAAATATAAAATTGACAATAAACATATCAACAAATGACTCGAAAAGCAAGTTAATATATATGTATACTTTGTGGAATGCTTCTCTTTCAAAAAGGTGAATTTATCATTATAAACAAAATGAATAAACTTATAGTCAGTATATCATACTAAACTGGTAAACAGAGGGACAAAAGTCACTTAACTCTAACAGGATCAAGCTATGTCATTTACCAGATTATGTTTCTGAGAATAAAGAAAAGGTGGAATAAAGTGAAACTTTAGTGATGAGTTTTGGGAGTTATTTCTTTAGAGATCTCTAATCTATTCTCAAATTCTATACTACTAGAAAAGGATGATGAATTGATCAAACTGATGCTTCTCATTTTTTTTCAAAATAATATCTTTATTTAAGCACCATGATTACAAACGTGATTGTAGTTGGGTTTCAGTCATAAAAAGAAAATCCCCCTTCACCAGTGCAACCTTCCCACCACCAATTCCTTACTTCTCTTTGCCCCCCCCCCCTACACCCTGTCTGTATTTGTTTTTGCTGCATTCTTCTCATTGTAGGAACATAAATTGACATAGTTTAGGTAAAATGTTGCTAACTAGACAAATTAATATTATCCAACAAACAAACAGAAGAAAAAATTTAGCTTGGACAGAGAGAAAGCTCAATGGGCTGAGCACATGCCAGGCATGCAAGGGACCAGATTCATTTCACGTCATAACAGGTTCCTCTGAAGATTGCCAGAATCACACCACCAAGTCCTGAGCACTGAAGAGTGGGGCTCAAGCAAAACATAATGAATGACACATTAAATATATAATTTGGGTGTACAGAGAATAGTACAATGGATAAGGGACTTGCATTATATGAAGCTGATTCAGGGATGATCTCCAGCATTCTATATTGTTTCTTGTATGTATACACACACACATATATATATATATATTTATATTTATATTTATATTTATATATATATATTTGATAGGGATATTGGACTTCTGAAACTGAACTCTAATGGAAATAAAGGTTTGTGCCCAAATGTTATTACTTAAAGAAAATGATATAGTAGTATATAAAGCACAAACTATATAATAAATTTAAATAATGATATATGTATAAACTTGCATATAATGACAATATGTTGCAATATGTTGTTAAAAGATTTGACAAACTAGTGGTACACCTTAGTGGGAAAAGGTAGAAAGAAAATTATCTGGTGACAATTTTTCACAAACTAATGGCCAATATTTAACTTATTGCCAAATGCTGTTGGTTTTGTTTTCACTACTAAAGTGTGAAATATGGCAAATGAACAAAGTTTAGCTGAAATGGGAAATGCCAATCTTTGGAAAAGATTGTGACTGAACATCACAACTGATCACACATCAACTATGATTTAAGTAATACTATACAAATATTGGCAATAAAAAGGATTGCCAGTTCTATTACACAGCTCAGAGTGTGAATATTTACAATATATGGGATTTAATGTTGAGTGAGGAACCATCCCAGAAGAGTCCAGAAAAAATGGCTAGATGAAGATACTGGGATTTGAATGGAAAATGTTTCAAGAAACAATAAAAATGTACAGCAGACCACAGGGGTTAAGGCATTTGCCTCGCAAGTGGCAGACTTGGGCTCTTTTCTGAAGTAATCACAGCTACGAGATTTGCCTGGACACAAATTGTTGAGATTTTTTTACAATCATGAAATGCACCTGTTACAGAAAATTCTCTTCTGAAGTAATCGCAGCTATGAGTGTTTCCTGGGCATAAATTATTGAAATATTTTTCTTTCTTAAAAAGCCCCTCATGCTACAGAACATTTACCCTGCTAAAACTAAAAATGAATTTCAGCCAATGACACTGATAGGAGCCAATTGGGAATTAGCAATGGAAAACTGATAGTAACTCTACTAAAGCAAATGTTTTCTCTATGAGGTCTGAAGTTTTATCTCTGACCCCACTAACAAATTAATACTTATACACATACACCTATATTTATATGAACACAAATAAAAATGATTTTGAGAAACATAGTTTGAGAAAATGACAGGATATTATTCTTTTACAGCTTTGAGGAAATCAGTAAATCACCACTTTAGAGTACAGAAACGTAGTTCTGGGAAGAATATATGAGAGGTCTCCATTAGATGTCTTCCATGGGGGGTTAGGAGGGAGGAGATGGAAGGATTATTCCACCTCACCAATGTCTCAGACAACTCATTCATTGAGGGAGGCAGGAGAAAATGCCAGTCACCACCAGTCAGAGGATACGAGTGTGGCAGAGGTGAGGCAGAACCTCTCATGCTCAGGTCCTGTCTCACACAGTGGGCAGAGCCCATGGGCAGGATAAAAGGGCTTGTGCCCAGAGCCTCCCCATCCACTCCTCTACTGAGGTGCTTCCACAACCAGCCTACTTGTGCCTGGTGAGTGATCTGGGACCTGGAGCAGGGCTTCCACGGGTGGGGCTCAGTGCAGAGCAGGGGGAAGATGGAGCAGGGTTGGGTGAAGGTCGATGTGTCTGCAGAAGAGGGACTTGAAGACCAGGGGTACAGTATACTGAAATGTCTGGCATCTACCAGGAACACCAGATGAAGAGTTAGCTATTAGTGTCTGGACTCTGGAGAAAAATCTTGCCACACAGGGTGTGGTGTTGGGTCACTAGAGCAGAATGCTTCCTATTGAATTACAGCATTTTCTGGAAGGAGCTCACAAAGGAAATACAGACCTTTCCTTGCCTGCAGTCTAAGAGCAGGACATGGATAGTCTTTAGACTTTAGGGCTTATGAAATAAATATATTAGAGGGAAGACTAATCCCTCCATTGGCAGAACAGGAGACACTGAGAATCGCTGTCTATCCAAGGAAGGAGAGTTTATCGAGTTGAGTCAAGTGTCCAAATTAAAATTCAAGTTCTGAAGAAATTGGAGATTGAGTAGGTTATTTTCTTAGTGAGTTTTTTGGAACTAGTAATTTGTGCAATGCAGTTGGAATCTGTACTCTGTCTGCTTACAAGACATTAGACCTGAGATTCCCTATTTCCAAATAAGAATTGCTCTTCAAAAACAAACAAAAATCAATCCTACAGATTGCTTAGGAAAAAAAAAAAAAAAAAAGCTCTGCCTTCTCACAGTGAACAATCAGAATGTTGAAAATCAATAAGTTATTAAACTAACACAATAATTAGTTTTTAATCATTATAGTTGCTGCATAGAGATCTGGTTGACCGACTTTGAAAATTTCCTTTGCCTTAGAATCTAGACAGTTTTAATGCTACAGTTATTTTCTTAGATGACTTTGCCTAGAATAAATGAAAGTGTGTCATTCTTCAAGAACATACTGAGTTTGCCAGGAACAGAAGTGAGATGCAAAATTGAGCAAAAGTGGTAAAGCTGAAGGGGATTCAATTTCTATGCTACTTAGTTATGCTGAAGTCCAGGAATGGGCAGGGACCTGCATGTGCCGATCTCACTCACTGTTTGTTTTTCTCAGCTCCTGAACACCACAGACCGGCAGCATGTCCTGCCAGCAGAGCCAGCAGTGCCAGCCCCCTCCCAAGTGCGCCCCCAAGTGCCCACCCAAGTGCCAGACCCCAAAATGTCCCCCCAAGTGTCCCCCAAAATGTCCTCCTGTGTCCTCCTGCTGTAGCTCTGGGGGTGGAGGTTGCTGCAGCTCTGGGGGTGGGGGCTGCTGCAGCTCTGGAGGTGGGGGCTGCTGCAGTTCTGGGGGTGGGGGCTGCTGCCTGAGCCACCACAGACGCCGCAGATCTTCCCGTCACTGCCAGCCTTCTGGGGGCTCCAGCTGCTGTGGAGGGAGCTCCAGCTGTTGTGGTGGAGGCTCCAGCTGTGGAAGGGGCTCCAGCTGCTGTGGAGGGGGCAGCAGTCAGTCTTCTGGAGGCTGCTGCTAGTGTCTCCCTGAGCCAAGAACAACAATGTAGAGGCCCAGGAGCTCAGTGACACCATCCCTGGACCTGCCTGTGTGCCTACTCCAGTGGCCTGAAGAGATCAGACTGTTCTGGCCCTGGGTTGGAGACAGGCCTTCCTTTCCTCAAAGACTCCTCTTCTGCCATCTGCATCCATCTCTTCTTGCCGTGGAATACAGACCACAATCCCTATATCAGGGACTTCTCTGTGTTCTTGTCCACAAAGGAAACAATAAACTTTGTGCTCACACTCTTTGGTGTATGCCTTGGTATTGACTGAATGTGTTGCTCTGAAGCCCGAAGTCTTAGCTCTTTCTTCATCTTTATCTCAAATCGGATTGTTCTCCATGTCCTTGGCTTATTAAAACACCAGAGGTCGCATAAATAATTTTAGGGAGATACAAATGAGAAAAAGGGTTGGATGACACTAAAGAACCTAAATCCTTTTCAATTTCAAATGTTCTGCTAAATGAAGATATAGAAGTCACATTTGAATACGAACACTGATCAATTTTATGTTACTTTTTCATTTGCAGACTATAGATAAAATAAGAAAAGGTTTATGTTTGTACTGACCCAGAATTTTATTTTTTATCAACCATCCTTTTTGTTTTGTTTGGATCCACATTTGGTAGTGTTTTTGTTTCTTAACTTGGTGATCACCCTGTCGGGGCTTTGGGAGACCTTATGACATGCCAAATTTTAGAATTAATAGTCTCACTTATATATGGGTTTAAAACAAAAGTAAAGGCATTGTTGTAATAATTCCAGGGACAATAGAGTGAAGAGACAGAAGGACCAGCCCACAACATGAAGCTCATTACAAAGAGTGGTGAATATTGTTAGGGAAATAACTACACTAACAACTAGCATGACAAAGTTAATGAATGGGAGTAATAGAATGCCTGTCTCGAATACAGGCAGGGATGGGGGAGGAGAGAGATCCGGGGCATTGGTGGTGGGAATGTTGCACTGGTGAATGAGGTTGTTCTGTTATGACTGAATCCCAACTACAATCATGCTTGTAATTATGGTGCTTAAATAAAGATTTTATTAATAAAAGAAGATAGACAATAAGAATTATACATATTAAGGAAATACATCTAAATTAATATTTGAAGGATATATAAATGTCTCCTTCAAAACTTTTGAAATAGTCTAGGTTTGGGGGATGATATCAGGGGCACAGCTTCAGCCTGCAAACCGGTCTTGTAGAAACAGAAAAATGACTCCCAGCAGTCACATATCAAAAACCTTCTAGAGCCCAGTCATAGCAGAAACCAAAGCCAGTTGCGAGTCTGCTCAATTTTTATCCCTTAAAACAATGATAGATCCATTTAACCATTTTTAATCTTTGATCAATGATCGATCACCCACCACACCTCTCTTGGCATGGCAATCTGAACTTTGTTATCAGACTAGATTAGCTAATTGCCATTCTTCTGTTCTTTTGTTTGCATTGACTATGTGAACAAATTTATCCTATTCAGAAAAGCAAATGACGAAATTTTACTTTTTGTCGTGTTTGTATTGAATTCTGTTCACAGAAGACATGTTCTTCATCAAAGCAAATATTTTTTTCATTGTATGTAAGAATAGCCAAAATATTGATATAGTTATAAATCTTTTAGTTAATTACTTCACAATCTTTCAATATTTAGACCTCACATTGTTTGATTGAATGCACAGAGGTAATACTTTTCTGTTCTTGAGGAAGTGTTAGACTATGGTTTAAAATGATAGCACCAATTGTGAATCCACAAGTAGTATTCTTCAGACCTTGCTAATACTCATTGTTACTAGCCTTAGTTTAGTTTTTGATCCACATCCATAGTGCACAATATTTTATCCTGATTTTGCATCAGGCTTCACTTCTGGGGATCTCAGGGGACTATATGAAAGCCTATGAATCACACATGAGTCAGCCGCATACAAAGGAAATATGTAATTATCTCTATATACTATCTGCTGTACTATTTCAAAGGTCCCAAGTTACTAAATTTGTGGTAAAAGGTATTAGTGTGGATGAAAGATGATACCCCAGTATGGTCTTGATTTCATGTAAAAAGATGAAATGGGGAATAATTTATTATAGAAGAGGAGACAGGATTGACCTCTTCTGTGAAATAAAGTGAGTTTGTATTTTCTGCATTTGGGAGAGCTGCACATTGCAAAGATGACACAAAATGTGGGACAAGAGAGACTCAGCCCTTCCTGAATAAATTAGACCAGGAAAGGTACATGAAGTGAAGCAGAAGCTGAGAGATGGAGATTTTTCTAATAATACATATAATTAAATTTCTTTATAAACTCTAAAAATATTTAACTCCTGTTCCTTTACGGCCTTAATTTGGTAATGGATATGAGTAAAAGTATTTTAATTTCTTTAAAAAAATGTGTATTTCTCTACTTCAGGCAATTTACACTGTAGGGCTATAATATATTAAGAATTAATTATCTATTAATATCAAGGCTATTATCCACATTTGGATGATCATAAGACAGAAAAAGCACCCCATCACAGTATTGGAAAATGATAAAGATTTAGTGTGATAGGTAAGATGAAGGAAAATATTGAGGCATTTCCTATGCTCTCAATGGATGCTAACAATCATTAATGACACTGATCAATTATGATTAATATTAATAATAAATATGAATGTTAATGTTAATTAATCATAATAATTAATAACACACAGGTCACTGTGCACTCTGTAAATCTTACTAGTAAGCCATTGTGTGTTTCCAAAAAGGTGTGTATATTATATGAGCTTTTGCCTTTGACTTCGAGATAACACACAAGGAAGGAGTCAGAATACACAACTAAGTACACATACGCGCACACAAAAACACATACAAAACTGTCCGTGTTTCATTTGAAAGCAGGTGTTATAGCCCCAAACTGCAGCAGCACCCTGCATTCCCTGGCTTTTCGAAATGGGGTTTCAATTTCTCATTGAACGCTTTCCTCATCTCATAGTTTTAATCCCTGAACTCAAGAGCAATTGGTTCAGGTTATTAGGGATGTTGCACCTTGTCTTGCTGTAGGTCCTCATCATGTGCCATGCTCTATAGGCTAAAATTTGGATATGTGCTACATAAATACTTGTTACAGCTTTTAAAATAGATTTTAAACAAAAGCAGCTTATTTTCTCTTATTTGGTCTTCCCCTAAAACAGGTTTAGCCATGTATCCTTCAAACAAGTGCTGTGTAAATTCTTGCTGTGATATTTGTCAGTAGTCCTTATTCTCCATTGTGCTCAAAACAAACCCAAGACTCTCCAGGAATGCTTTGCATGGATCGTTTCTTTTTCGGTCCCTCCTGGCTACCTGGCACATGGTCCCTTCTTAGGATGCTTAGTCCCATCATTAACTTTAGAACTGACTTTACTCTGTGTGGGGCCTAAGTGTCATCACCAAAATTCTCACTCTGTTAGATTGCCGTGAATGATCCCTAGCCCTCTCACCCTGCAGAAATCTGCCACTCACTGGTCTGGGAGTGACTCACTTTGCTTCCATGGGTGTCTTGAAGGAGAGTGCAGCTATTGAATACTTGGCCCACACAGTCAATTCTGACTCAGGGACCCAGTTCATCCATCCCAAAGTGAGGAGATGCAGAAGCTATTCTCTCCATGCCTCTGCCTAACATAGAGATAGGACCTGAATCTTCAGTTGGTCAGACTTGGGCATGTCCTAAGGCATCACTCTGATGTGGCAGGTCCCAGGTCTATTTTAATATATAAATATGCATCAGAAATGTATCGATGGTGTGAGGTTCTTATGTTTTTGTAACAGCACAGGAGAGGGATATGATCTTCCTCTTGACTTAGACTCAGAGATTCCCAGACCCAGCCTAGAACCACATGAATGCTTAATTTGTCTCTTCTCTTACGAGTTTCAAAGTAAATGTTGAAATCACAACTGAGTATTTTTCTAAATGAGTCCAGTGTGCCCCTAATTATGTATCTATAAGTAGTATGAAAGATATTTTAAGCAGGGTAAAATATTGACAAATAATAAGATAGTTTGAAAATATTTGTATTATGATAAGAATCATATCAAAAGAAAGATCATAATATAAGGGCAATGAAGTATAAATATAAAACAATATAATTTTAACAATAAATATTTATATATTCATGACAAATAAGCCTATGATCAGACAGTCAAAAACATGAACAACAAGCTTAGAAAAAATATACAACAAATTATTTTTATCATATTTGTGTGTGAAAATTTACTTATGTATAAAAAAGGAATAAAATCTGGGGACTGAGGTAATCATATTTGTTTCTGTATATATAATTATGTATTTACTAGACTTACATAAACTGACTTTGGCTATTAGATAATTTATAGAACGGTTGGATAAAAGTGTTTAAAATTTAATTTCTGGATCTAGACAGAACTACTAAGACATATGCCCACTTATTTTCCATCAGCACCATTCAGAAAGGCAGAAATATAAAATTAACAATAATCATGTCAACAAATGACTGGAAAAGCAAGTTAGTATATATGTGTACTTTGTGGCATGCTTCTCTTTCAAAATGGTGAATATATCATTTTTAAACAAAATGAATGAACTTAGAGTCAGTATATCACGCTAAACTGGTAAACAGTGACAAAAGTCACTTAACTCTAACAGGATCAAGCTATGCCATCTACCAGATTATGTTTTTGAGGATAAAGAAAAGGTGGAATAAAGTGAAACTTTAGTGATGAGTGTTGTGAGTTATTTCTTTAGAGATTTCTATAATCTATTATCAAATTCTATACTACTAGAAAAGAATGATGAATTGATCAAACTGATGCTTCTCATTTTTTTCAAAATAATATCTTTATTGTAGCACCATGATTACAAACGTGATTGTAGTTGGCTTTCAGTCATAAAAAGAAAATCCCCCTTCACCAGTTCAACCTTCCCACCACCAATTCCTCACCTTTCTTTGCTCCCCCCACACCTGTCTGTATTTGTGTTTGCCTGCATTCTTCTCATTGTAGGAACATAACTTGATGTGATTTAGATAAAATGTTGCTAACTAGACAAATTAATATTATCCAGCGAACAAACAGAAGAAAAAATTTAGCTTGGACAGAGAGAAAGCTCAATGGGCTGAGCACATGCCAGGCATGCAAGGGACCAGATTCATTTCACGTCATAACAGGTTCCTCTGAAGATTGCCAGAATCACACCACCAAGCATGTCACTAGGAAACAGTCCTGAAACACTAGGAAACAGTCCTGAGCACTGAAGAGTGGGGTTCAAGCAAAACATAATGAATGACACATTAAATATATATATTGGGGGTACAGAGAATAGTACAATGGATAAGGGACTTATATTATATGAAGCTGATTCAGGGATGATCTCCAGCATTTTATATTGTTCCTTGTATGCATATATATATATATATATATATATATATTTGATAGGGATATCGAACTTCTGAAACTGAACTCTAATGGAAAATAAAGGTTTGTGCCCAAATGTTATTACTTAAAAAATGATATAGTAGTATATACAACACAAGATATATGATAAATTTAAATAATAATATATGTATAAACTTTGATATAATGACAATATGTTGCAATACGTTGTTAAAAGATTTGACAAACTAGTGGTAAACCTTAGTGGAAAAAGGTAGAAAGAAAATTATCTGGTGACAATCTTTCACAAACTAATGGCCATATTTAACTTATTGCCAAATGCTGTGGGTTTTTTTTTTTCACTACTAAAATGTGAAATGTGGCAAATAATCAAAGTTTAGATGAAACAGAAAATGCCAGTCTTTGGAAAAGAAGGAAATTATAGGACCTGTGTGACTGGACATCACAACTGATCACACAGCAACTATGATTTAGGTAATACTATACAAATATTGGCAATAAAAAGGATTGCCAGTTCTATTACACATCTCAGAGTGTGAATATTTACAATATATGGGATTTAATGTTGAGTGAGGAGCCATCCCAGAAGAGTCCAGAAAAATGACTAGATGAAGATACTTGGACGCAATTGGAAAATGTTTTAAGAAACAATAAAAATGTACAACAGACCCAGGGCTAGCACAGAGATTAAGGCATTTGCCTTGCAAGTGGCAGACTTGGGCTCTCTTCTAAAGTAATCACAGCTATGAGTGTTTCCTGGGCATAAATTATTGAGATTTTTTTATGTTCTTAAAAAGCACCTAATGATACAGAAAATTAACCCTGCTAAAACTAAAAATGAATCTCAGCCAATGACACTGATAGGAGCCAATTGGGAATTAGCAATGTAAAACTGTTAGAATTTTTGGAAAGGAGTAAATTGCTACTTTGAGGGCAAAAGGAATGAAGTGGCAAAAGGACATGAAAGGTTTCCATTAGATGTCTTCCAGAGGGGATTAAGGGGGAGAAGATGGAAGGATTCTCCCACCTCACCAATGACTCAGACAACTAACCCATGAGGGAGGCAGGAGAAGATGCCAGTCACCACCTGTCAGAGGACACGAGTGTGGCAGAGGGGAGGCAGAACCTCTCATGCTCAGGTCCTGTCTCACACACTGGGCAGAACCCATGGATAGAATAAAAGGGCCTGTGCTCAGAGAATCTCCATCCACTCATCTCCTGAAGTGCCAGCAGAACTGCCTACTTGTGCCTGGTGAGTGATCTGGGACCTGGAGCAGGGCTTCCACATGTGGGGCTCAGCGCAGAGCAGGAGGGCAGATGGAGCATGGCTGGGTGGAGGTTGATGTGTCTGCAGAAGAGGAGCAGATAGACTGGGGGTCTGTGCATACAGGTATCTGGCATCTACTCTGGACAGCAGATGAAGAGTTAGCTGGAATGTCTGGACTTTGGAGAACAATCTTGCCACAGAAAGTTGTACTCTTGGGTCCCTAGAGCAGAATGCTGCCTGTTCAATCCCAGCCTGTTTCTGGGAAGGAGCTCACAAGGGAAATACATACCTCTTTTTGCCTGAGACCTAAGAACAGGACATGGCTAGAGGTAGAGATCCTTTTGATCTTTGGGATTCTGAAATGTCCATATTCTAGGGATGACTAACCCCTCCATTGACAGGACAGGAGACACCCAGAAGCAATTCCCACCCAGGGGCAGAGACTGAAGGAGAGTTTTTCCCAGTCAAGTGCTCAAGTTTAAATTCAAGTTCTGAAGAAATGGGAGATTGAGTAGGTTCTTCATTAGTGAGTTTATTGGGACTTTTAATTTGTACAATACAGTTGTCATCTGTACTCTTTCTCTGCTTACAAAACATTTGACTTGATATTCCATACTTCCGACTAAGAATTGCTTTTTAAAACAAACAAAAAATAAGAAAATAACTGGGAATTTAAAAAAAAAAAAAACCTGCCTCCTTAGCGAATAATCAGAATGCTGACAAGCAATAGGTTTCTAAACTACTACTATGATTAGTTTTTAATTATTACAGAAGCTGCACAGAGGTCAGGTTCACCTGGCTTGAAAACCTTTGCCTTAGAGTATAGACGGGTTTCATACTAGAGTTTTTCTTAGTTTTTTTACTTGTAGAATAGATGCAAGTGTGTCACTCTTTGAAGAATATACAGTTTCCTAGGAGCAGAAATGAGATGCAAAATCTAGTAAAAGGAGCAAAGCTCAAAGGGATCCTGCTTTTATGGCTATCAGTTATGCTGAAGTCTAGGAATGGGCAGGGACCTGCATGTGCTGGTCTCACCAGCTGTTTGTTTTTCTTCAGCTCCTGACCATCACAGAACAGCAACATGTCCTGCCAGCAGAGCCAGCAGCAGTGCCAGCCCCCTCCCAAGTGCGCCCCGAAGTGCCCACCCAAGTGCCAGACCCCGAAATGTCCCCCCAAGTGTCCCCCAAAATGCCCTCCAGTGTCCTCCTGCTGTAGCTCTGGGGGTGGAGGTTGTTGCAGCTCTGGCGGTGGGGGCTGCTGCAGTTCTGGGGGTGGGGGCTGCTGCCTGAGCCACCACAGACGCCGAAGATCATCCAGTCGCTGCAAGCCCTCTGGGGGCTCCAGCTGCTGTGGAGGGAGCTCCAGCTGCTTTGGAGGGGGCTCCAGTTGTTGTGGGGGAGGCTCCAGCTGTGGAGGGGGCTCCAGCTGCTGTGGAGGGGGCAGCAGTCAGTCCTCTGGAGGCTGCTGCTAGTGTCATCCTGAGCCAAAAAGAACAATCTAGAAGCATTTGAATTTAGTGACACCTTCCTGGACCAACTCTGTTCCTGCTGCAGTAGCCTCATAGTGGTTGACTCTTCCAGAAGAGCCTTCTGAGCTGGATTTGAAACAATGCCTTTCTTCTCCTCAAAGTCATCTCTTCTGACCTCTGTGTCCATCTCACACTGCCATGAAATCCAGACCACAATCCCTCTACCATTCCTGGGAATTTTCCCATGGTCCTATTCTCAATAGAATCAATAAACCTTGTGCTCACACTCTTTTATGAATGCCTTGCCTTTGTTGTTCTTGAATGTTCTGGGCTCTTTCTGGAAGTCTCTCCTCTTTCCTCTTCATCTGCATTTCAAAGCAGATATGCTCTCTCTGTCCTTGGGACCACAAATCAGTCAACACCTGAGGATCACCTCACTCCTGTTAGCCCCAATTCACAAAAAGACATAAATGTTTGCTTGAGACCCAAATGTTTTGTAAGCCCATTAATTATTGTAAATGTAGATGCTTTGGTAATTGATTATATATAAGAAATATCAATTTGCTGTCTTTGATTAATTCTGATCCTGAAAATCGCCACCTTTCCTTTTGATAAAATGGACAAAATTGTAAGATTCGTATACTCTTTCCTGCCCCAGATTATTCTCTCAATTAGCTCTGTGTTTCTTTTTTGTTTTGTTTGCTTTTCTTTTGATACCACACATAAGAGTCCATGGGTTACTCCTGCCTCTGCATTCATGGAATGACTCCCGGCAGAGCCAGTGGCACCATATGAAGCACAAAGATTCAATATGTTTGGGGTGTATAAATGGCACATCTACTATCTCTCCACTGTGCTCGCTCTCTATCCCCTTTATTTTCTGTTAGTATATCAATTTCTTAATTTGGGAATTTCTATGAGGATCATCATGACTTGTGACTTTTAACATTTAGAATTCTATTCAGTTACTATTCACAGTTATTCTGGTTACCTATATACTGTAGTATTCACACTTTCCACCTGTTCCACCTCTAAGTGTATCATGATTAAGGCACCTGAGCCTTCAGTTTCTATGGAGATGAATGGCCTGATGAGGGCCTTGACAAAGAATTTCCTCACACTAATCACACCCACTTGGCCTCATTTAGCATGGCCTGCCACTTGCACCTACCTCTGGAATCTAGTCAACCCAATTTCATCTGTGTCCCATTTCATCAACGTTAGATCCTCTTGGCATTAAATGAATCTAGAGAATAGCAATCACTGAACTGGTCTGAGGAGTAAGGACTCTTCTCACAAACTATTTTCTTACAGTTGTGGGGAGCAATGGATCCTCTGAATCCTTCTGAGAAGCAGGAGCAGATCCAGAAATGATGACAAACAGGAGCATTCACGAAACTAAATCCTTAGCTGTTGGATGGTTCTGTTCTACTGATGCAAAATATGGCTTATATCCATGTTTTATATAGCATTGTTTATTTGGGGTATACAATTTTGACAACTGTAAACAAGTTGTGGAATACCACAAACCTTTCAGCTATAATATTCAGTCTAAAATATTCACTTCATCAACAGAATCAAGTTTAACTGATTGGATCCTTCCTTAACTATGCTACTCTCTTAATCTAATTTTTCACACACTTACTAGAGTTAAGGTTTACAGAGATCTTATAATTTAGAGGTCATAAGTATACCTGTTTGTGGTACACTTTATTTCTTACTTGGAGTGGCCTGCAGGAAGATGAGTATAGTTCTAAGTCTAGAATTGACACACAAGTTAAAATGGATCGTGACATAAGTTAAAATATGCTCTAGGGGCCGGAGAGATAGCAAGCAGATAAGGCATTTGCCTTTCATGCAGAAGGTCATTGGTTTGAATCCCAGCATCCCATATGGTCCCCCATGCCTGCCAGGAATGATTTCTGAGCATGAAGCCAGGAGGAACCTCTGAGTGCTGCCGGATGTGACCCAAATACCATATATATATATATATATATATATATATATGATCTAAGGATACTTCCCTGTTTGTATGACTTGGGAGATTTTTTTCAGTTAATGATCACGACAGTCTTGAATTGGATGAGAAGACTCATGCATTTGTCAAATAGAAAAGTGAGACACTAGAATTCGAAAATTGTGCCTCTAGCTAAAACTTCCTAATTATTTTCATTTCAATATCCAGGACTCAATAATGGTAAAAGATGAGAAAATATGACTTATTGAGTTTTGTTGTGTGCAATTTTTCATCCACTTTATTACCACGACAAGGTTTAGCACCTCCTTCTCTATCGTGCACACAATTTCCATGGGTGATACATATCAAGTTGTGGTGCTCAGAACCAGCAGAACTATCACAGGGGAGGTGGAATTATTTTACATATGATTTTTAAGCATATCATCTTCAAGTGGCAACAGTCTTAAGCTTTAGTGTATATACTAGTTTATATAAACTAGTATATAACTAATGTAGGGGTCATATTACCTGGGTGCAAGACTCATAACTGTTGTTACTTGTGTAGCTGGTCTCCAACCTCTTTGTGCTTGTGTTTTTGTGTACAGTCTTGGTACTACCAATCTTGCTGTACAAAGAATATTGCCAAACTGCCAAAAATCACTTGACACTATGGTGTCTGAGGCAAACAATAGAAATGCTGGATCTTACTTGAAGTTATAGTTGTACAGAGAAATAACCACCTAATCCCACTTTTTGCAAGCAGGCATTCAAAGTCACTAAGATAAGCCCCTGGTTCTACAGAAAATATGACTTTATTAAAGTCTGAAGGGAGGAGAAAGCACCATATGTGTGATCCAGTCGAATAAGTATTTACTAAAACATGAAATATTTGGTAACTTGAAGAGGAGGACAAACACCTACAATATCCCAGAAAGTTTGTGAAAATGTGAAGGCCAGGAAAGAAAAACTACTGTAATACAAATAGAAGAAAAGTGAATATAGAAACCAAGTGAGACATTGTGCCTGAAATCATATTTTGAAGGAAACATTTGTTTTGCTCTGAAACAATGGTGAATTGTTTCATATTAAATTGATCAATTAATGTAATTAAATTGATGAATCAATTAAATCATTGAGAAATGGTTAATTTGAAGAATTTCTGTTGATAACCACTAAGCCTCAGAGGACGAAGTCTTTGAGGAACAATTAGGAGAAAAATGAGGCAGGAAGAATGATCAGATAAATCCAAGGAGATTAAAGTACTAGTTTCATCATTTCACATTGGGAAGACAGGCAGAGGGTTACTTGTGGGTCCAGAGATGTCCCTGGGAACAACACAGGGCAGCTGAGGTTGATCTCTGGATAGTCTAGTAAGAGGATTTTCATTCTTGGTGTGCAGGGGACTGGATTCTCTGGGCCAAGTTTTGGTTTTGACCCATCTTACAAAATAGGTTTCAATAAAGGAGCTTGATATGACAGGAAGTTTTGAAGACTAGTTAACTCTGTGAGTTATTTTTTGCTTGGGGTCATCCTTATCAGCATCCTTCAGGGAACTGAGTATGCCCCATTCTCTCAGGCTTTCTCCATCACAGTGAAGATCCCACTGGGGTCTCAGAGCAATGATTGTCTGCATCAGCGATAGCCCTGATATCTGCTGGCATAGAACCTGAGGGATCTGAAGTGATAAGAGCATCTCCATCCTTCAGTGCTATGATACCTACACTAGAAGACATAGGGGGGGATGTTTTGTGAACAGTTTTGTCTGTTGAAGTTGTCATGTTCTAGGTTCCTGTAATGTGCAAATTTTGGTACTATCAATACAAATTTCTTTTGAAGAACCAAAGGCAGGGAACAAATATGGAGTCTCCTAACCTCGGTATTTCTGTCTAGCTTTGTGTGCTAAGCCAATAGAAACAAAATAATTTCTACTTAGAGGGTCCAGAGCAACACACGGTGGTAGGGCATTTGCCTTGCACATGCTGACCCAGGACAGGTCATGGTTTGATCACCCAGAGTCCCATCTGGTGCCCCGAGCCAGGAGCAATTTCTAAGTAACCCCTGATCATCACCAGGTGTGATCCAAAAAACAAAACAAAACAAAAAAGAATTTCTACTTAGGGAGTCTCCATCCAAAAATTATCAGAGAGATGCAAATCAAAACAACAATGAGGTATCATCCTACACCACCAAGATAGCACACATCATCAAAAACAAAACAATAAAGTGCATGAATAGGGGAGAAAGAGTCTCTCTTACACTCTTGGTGGAAATGTAGACTGGTCCAGACTTTTTGGACAACAATAAGAACAGTCCTCAAAAAGCTAAAAATAAAATTTTCATATGATCCAGCACTACCATTCCTAAGAATATATCCCACTAAAGTACAAAAATGTCCTCTGCACTCCTATTTCTATTGTAGCAATATATATAATAGCCTGAATCTGGAATCAAGACAGCTGCTCAAAATCAAATTAGTGGCTAAAGAAATAGTGGTACATCTAAACACAGTGGAATATTCTACAGTTAGTAAAATAAAGTCATGAAACTTGCTTATGCATGGATCAACATGGAAATATTTATGCTGTGTGAACTTAACCAGGATAAATAAAAAGAAATAGAATATTCACACATATTTCGGATATAAGAAAAACAAGGATAGGGGCCAGAGAGATAGCATGGAGGTAGGGCGTTTGCCTTGCATTCAGAAGGACGGTGGTTCAAATCCTGGTATCACATATGGTCCCCCGAGCCTGCAAGGAGCGATTTCTGAGTGAAGAGCCAGGAGTAACCCCTCAGCACTGCCAGGTGTGACCCTCCCCCAAAAGAAAAAAAAAAAGAAAAAGAGAAACAAGGATAATATGGTAGCAATATCAGAGACAATAAAATTAATGGCCAGGAGGCCCAGCTCAGGGTAGGAAGCTCACCAGGAAGAAGTGAGTGGAGAAACACTTGAGAAGTGTCTATTGGAACAATGATAGTTGGAAGTGATAACTCTGGACAAGAACTGGTGCTGAAAGCAGAAAAAGTGACTATCTATTGACAATTCTGAAAACCAGTGTGACCAGGTAAAGAAAGAGGGAGAGAGAGAGAGAGAGAAAAAAAATAAATTGCCTGCTCTAGAGACAGGGATGGATTTGGAATTGGGGGTGGAAGGAAACGGGGACACAGGTGGAGGGAAATGTGCTTTGGTGAAGGATGGTGTACATTGTATAACTAAAACCTAAAAATGAACAAGTTTGTAATCACGATATCTAAATAAAACAATTGATTTTCAAAAGAAGGAAAAAATTAAAACAGAATTAATAAATGATATATTTTATTTTCTCTACTTTGGTCCTCCCTAAAATATGGAAACATTATTCCATGATCTATGTGTTCTTTGTTTTTTTTTTATGTTTTGTTTTGTTTTTGATTTTGGGCCACATCCAGTGATAGTCAGAGGTTACTCCTGGCTATGCACTCAGAGATCGCTCCTGGCTTAGAGGACTATATGGGTCTCCAGGGATAGAACCTATGTCTGTCCTGGGTTAGCCATGAGCAAGACAAACACCTTACCACTGTGCCATAGCTCAGGCCCCACTTTGTTGCTAATTTATGTCTTCCTGTGCTCTTAATCAGGAATCTTTTCTCTCAAAAATACTTAAGACTAACTCCACAAAAGTGCCTATGCAGAACTTTATTTTTATATTATCCATCAATACCTGATAGTAGCTCAATTGTAAATGGCCAAATAATTATCATTAGCATTAGAATTGTCTTTACTATGTTAAATATCTAAGCACCTCACTAAAATTTTTCCTCTGTGATATTGCCCTGTGTACTAGCCCTCTCACCCTGCAGATATCTGTCACTTGGTGACCTGGGTGTGGTTCATTTTGTCTCCATGAGTGTCTTGAAGTAGATTGCAGAAATTGGCTCTACACAGTGAGTTCTAACTCAGGAGCCCAGTTCAGAGATCCATGCCTGAGATGAAGAGACACAGTAGCTATTCTGTCCGTGACTCCACTTCCCAAAGAACAGCACCCTAATTAATATTCAGCTGACTGGCTTAATCAGAAGGTAAAGTGTGATGTAGTATCCCAAGACTGTTAGACGATAATCCTTGTGTCTATTATAATATTAAAATATGAACACTAGAAAAAGATTAATTTCTGAGAGTGTATGTTTGGTGACACCAGAAGAGAGGACAAGGCAATGTTGACACAATTCATTCAGTCTCAGAGATTGCCAGGGCCAGTCCCAGAGATGTGGCAATGCTCAATTTGTTTCCTTTCACAGCAAATTTCTATGTATACTGTAGATATAGCAGATAAATATTCTAGAAAGAGAAGCCAGAGAAGTAGCACTGTGGGTAGGGTCTGTGCTTTACCTGTGTCGAGCCAGTGTTTAATCCTCAACACCGCATAGAGTGTTCAGAAACTGCCAGAAGTAATCCCCGAGTACAGAACCAGAAGTAAGTCTGAATATTGCCAATTGTGGCCCCAAAACAGAAAAAATATATAGTAAAGAAAGAAGTCCCATATGTCCTTAATTCTAAGTTGACAGGCAATATCTTTTAAGCATGATAATGTATTAAATCAGTAGAAAAATATTCATTGTAATGAGCATCATTTAATAGGAGAGAGAAGAACAGCAAGGAAGGTTTTGCCTTGCATGAAGCTGACCTGGGTTTTATCCCCAGCATCAAATATAATCCCTTGAATACTGCCATGAGTGATCCCTGAGAAAAAGCCTAAAAGTGAGGCACAATGTGGCAAATAACAATAATAACAATGACAATAATAATAAATATAATATAAAAAGATAATTAAAAATTTAATGCTATTTTTGTAACTTTATGATAAACAGACCCCATCATTAAATAAAAATTGAAGCATGAACAAAAAGCTTAGAAAGACAAATGTCTGGAGAATTTTCCAATGTATTGCTTCATGCATGTATATACAAATAATTAATTTGTGGGCCAGAGAGAGATGGTATGTTTGGTAAGGCACTAGTCTTGCATACACTGAACTATGTTTCATCTTGAACACCTCCTACAAATCCCCACATTCTTCAGGGGTGATCCCTGAATGCAGAGTCAATAGTAAGCCCAAGCACAAAAAGGTGTAACCCGGAATGTAAAAGAAAAAAAATTGATCATGCATGTATGACACAGCATAAACATTTCAGAGATGAGGCAATCATATTTATCTCTGAATATGTCATAAATACATATATATTGAACTATATAGACATGAAATAGACAATAGAACAGTATTGGCAAAAGGGTTAACATTGGGACTTAAGACATTGGCACCTTTCCAATGCTATTCAGAATAAATATATAAAGATTCAGAATAAATATTTAAAGATAAAATGAGCATACTTCAGGAGTGCAACTAAACTTTCAACAATGTACCCTAAGAGAAAATAAAGCCTTATCTACAAGAGCAATTTCTAAAATAAAAGAAAGTTACAATGAGCTACACTACTAAAACACAAGTTGTATTTGCATTAACTAGCATAACTAATTCAAAAATCTTATGTTAAAAATAATGTCAAACTTGCTCTTCAAGTCTACTGATCACTTTATATTTCTTTGCTTGCTTATTTCTACCCTGGAGAAGGCCATGTTCTCTCCTAAACACATCCCTCCCTTACTCTCTTGTTACATATTTCTAAGCAAGTTTCATTCAATAAAACTATCTTGCTTCACTAACAAAATGAGAAATAATGTTTTAAAATATGATAGGAATAAAAGTTCATGAAACTAAAAGTTATTATTTACTATAGATATACCATAGCAGTGAGAGAATAAGTTAGAGTTTATTATTCATAAATTAATACATAAAACAAAAATAAAAATATTAAAATTCTAAAATGCTATTTTGCTTTTCCTTATTTTCATTTAAGGAAAAAAGCAAAAGACCTTAACGTTTAGATAAAACAAGAACCAAAATCTAACTCAATCTTAGAGAAAGCAGAAATGCACAAAACTCTGTGATTGAATATCACAAGTGAGCACATAAGATTTGTGGTAGAAGGATACGCAGATCTGCAATGAAATGATTGAATTCTTAGTCCAATTATAAACCTGTGCAGTATGAAGATCTACAATATGCATATGCTATTAGCGATTCATCTCAGACTAGTTAGCAAAAGGTCTATAATAAGAAGATACTGTTGTCCTGTCGTAAAAATTTAAAAAAAAATAAAGTAACATTCTACCAAAGGACCAGAGAAGTAGAACTGGAATTAAGGCATTTGCCTTGCAAGTGACTGAGAGAAGTAAGAACAGCCATGAGTGACTGAGAACAAAATCACAAAGGCCTTGAGCATCACCAGATGGGTTCCAATCCCCTTCTGCCCACCACCCCAAATGTACAACAATAATGTTATGCTGAAAATAACATTATTTAAATACAGTTTTGTTTGGGGGCTTAGAGTTCTAATTCTATTGGGTGGAAGCAAAAAAATGTCAAGAAAGTAAATGAGACCCTTCCAATATACTTATTTCTTCAAGGGATTTATGGTACAAGATGACACTGGGATAAGATTCTTTCTCCTCGTAGTCAAAGTCCTATTCCCAGCTCTATGGATGGGGAAGGATTAGATGTCAGTTACTATCTGTCATCAGATAGGAGTGTGGCAGGAGTTGACACAGAAGCTCTCATGCTCAGGTCCTGTCTCACACACTGGGCAGAGCCCATGGACAGGATAAAAGGGCCTGTGCCCAGCACCTCCCCATCCACTCCTCTCCTGAGGTGCTTCCAGAACCTGCCTACTTGTGCCTGGTGAGTGATCTGGAACCTGGAGCAGGGCTTCCACGGTGGGCTCAGAACAGACAGAGCAGGGAGCAAGTGGAGCTGAGACTGGGGTGATATGCCAATGTGTCAGAAGAAGGACAGGGGTTCTGGAGGACAGTGTAAGATTGTATCTGACATCAACTGGGAACAGATGAAGAGGTAGCTGGGGAATTCTTTGGGCTGGAGAAAACTCTCAGCATGGATGGTTTGTTGGCTCTCTAGAGCAGAAGGGGGCTTGCTTCTGGAAAGAGCTCACAAAGAAATACAAACCTCCCTTTGCCTTCAACCTAAGAGCACAGCATTGATAGAAACTTCCCAATCCTGTGGGTTTAAACTGACATATTCAACAGGTTACGACTTGCACTGACAGCATGCAGAAAGTCAAGAATAATAGCCCATGGGCTGAGTTGGGGGAATGTTTGTCTGAGATCAAGTGGCAATGTGTTCAAAGTCAGAGAAAATGGGTAATTTAAGAGTGTTTTGCTAAGTGAATTTATTGTAGTTAATAATTTCTAAGAGACTAAGAAATTTATCTTTGAGAGAAGAATAAAGATCTCAGCAAGTCTAGGGGATAAAACAACTTCCATTATTTTCTTTTAAAAGTAGCTTTTGCCTAAATAATCTATAAATCATAAAATTTCAAATTTGGAGAGAAATGTTGCCATCTATGCAACTTCTGTTTCCAGATGTTAGACCAAATTTTTTCAATTTATTTCGTCTGCTGTCTGCTCTTAGAAAAAAGTCTCATCCCACTAGAAATCTACTTTCTTTAAAAGAGCAACCTGTTTGTGCTAACTTATCGCATCTGATACAACTCTAGTTTTAATTTTTTAATTTTTTATTTTTGGGCCACACGCAGTGAAGCTCAGGGGTTACTCCTGGCTAAGTGCTCAGAAATTGCGCTGGCTTGGGGGACTTTATGGGACGCTGGGAGATCAAACCAAGGTCCCTTCCAAGGTGAGCTGCATGCAAGGCAAACGCCCTAACGCTGCGCCATTGCTCTGGTCTCAGTCTTAATTCTTAAAGTTTTCCAGGGTGGGCTGGAAAACATTGCCTTAGACTACAGAGAATTATATAACAGTTTATATTTTTATATTATTTATTTGGTATATTATATGCAGGCTTGTGGTTTTAGAAGGACATGCTGTCTTTCCACAACTATTAGAGATACAGATATCTAAATGAAAGTACCAGCCTCATAGAAAAAACTTCCAGGATTAAACTGGGGTGCAGATATGCTGTACCCTTTAATTTTTCCCATAAGGAGGAAGCTCAAGCTCACAATTGGTGTTGGTAGAAAATAAACACCGATTATCTTCTGACTTTTGTCAGTACTAATAACAGGTTTAAAACTTCATAGGACTATCTTAAATTGTCTGATTTATTTGCCTTATTGATCTTGAAACTAATATTTAAAACCTAATTTAGATTGGGTTTTGATGGTCATGTTTCTCAGTTCCTGTAAATCATAGAAATGGGCAGGGCTCTACATGTGCTGATCTCATTCACTTCCTGTCTCTTCCTCAGCTCCTGAATCCAAAGACCAGCAACATGTCCTGCCAGCAGAGCCAGCAGCAGTGCCAGCCCCCTCCCAAGTGCGCTCCGAAGTGCCCACCCAAGTGCCAGACCCCAAAATGTCCTCCCAAGTGTCCTCCCAAATGCCCTCCTGTGTCCTCCTGCTGTAGCTCAGGGGGTGGAGGTTGTTGCAGCTCTGGGGGTGGGGGCTGCTGCCTGAGCCACCACAGACGCCGAAGATCATCCAGTCGCTGCAAGCCCTCTGGGGGCTCCAGCTGCTGTGGAGGGGGCTCCAGCTGCTGTGGAGGGGGCTCCAGCTGTTGTGGTGGAGGCTCCAGCTGTGGAGGGGGCTCCAGCTGCTGTGGAGGGGGCAGCAGCCAGTCCTCTGGAGGTTGCTGCTAGTGTCACACTGAGAAAACAGAGCAGAGTAATGCTAGCTCAGTCATCTGTGTTGGATGTCATCTCTCCCCTTCAAGTGTGGCCTTTGACAATAATCTCAGAGCAACCTCCAAGCCTGCCAAGACAAAGTCAATGACATACGCAGAATCTTGTATTGTCACATGAATCTCCATCCATTGATTTGGACGCCATTAGGTTACCATAACATTTTCTGTCTGCTACTAAAGTCCCTTCATCATGTTTCTGGAAGGGTTTGGCATGATTATTGGTCAAACAATAAACAAGAATTTGCTCATCTTTGTGTCCCAACAAACTCTTTGTCCTTGGGTTGTCATTGTTCTCCACACTATTTCCAGAGATTTGTACTACAGAGTTCATAGGACTGTCTTGCCTTGTAGGGGGATGCATGTGAGAATATCAAAGAAATTTTTACCCAACTAAGTTTTCTCTTTGACCCCCTGACTTTTAAACATTCAGTTTAAAAATCCACTTTTTTAATATCTAGTTTAAACATCCAGTTTTTATTTTAACATCCACTTTTAAATGACTTTTTAGGGAAGAAGCCACATCCAGTGTTGCTCAAAGTTTATTCCTGGCTCTGTGCTCAGTTCTTACTTCTACTGGGCTCAGGCGACCATATAGGGAAAAAACCCAGCTCTGATGTTTGCACAGCAAGCACCATGCTACCTGTATTTTCTCTCTGTTCGCCCCAAATCACTCTTTCAAAACAAATTCAAAATCTCACAGACATTCCTACTGTCTTCACTATTCTTTCTCAGTGTCCTCATATTTTGTATTTGCCAAAGCCAATACATATGTTAATAGTAGTGGAGAGGTGGGCAGTCTTTTACAAACAACAGTCAATAGAGAAGATGCATGCATGTATTCGATTTAAAATTATGTAATATCACAGTCAGATATGTAAGCAGATACATTGCCTACTATATTATTCTCTGGCCCCTTAAGTGTATTCTTATGAAAATATATCTTCATTATTTCTGCTCTCTGTCTTTCTCTGTCACAGTAAAAATACAATATGGTAAGAAGCATAAGTATAAAAGATGTAATATATATTATATTTTCAATGTTCTTTAAAAGACTGAAGCAAGATGATGATGAGAGTTTAATTCAAGGAATTGATTCATGTAGTGGGGGCTTGCCGGCTGGCAGACTCCTCAGGAAACAAGTCTATAGACTTTTCTGTGAAGGTTGTCAATAGACAGAAATCCTCCTTCTTTTCTATTATACTTCATCAAATTGGATGAGTTTCATCTGCCTACATTAATAATATTTTAAATCTACTGTTTTAAATGTTAATCACACCTAAGAAAAAAATGCCATCGCACCCGCATCTAGAATGTTATTTAAAATCAGAGTACAAATGATTGGTCACCTAAAATTTTATCTTTCCTTGGCAATACATACTTTAGACCATGTTTAATCTGCTAATACAGACAATAATCAATACACACTTCCTATTAATACAACTATTTATACAACTGTAAACAATAAGCCCAGAAGATGATGAAAAATTATTGAGTGTTGTTTGTTAGTTTCCTTGTTTATAGAGACACCAATATTATTATGTCAATTTTCAATAAACTTAAAAGTATCAGGCAATACATTAGGGGAAAGAGAATAATGCTTGATATACTTAGATATATCCACATGTGCATGAGTATAATCATACGAGATAGTTAATATTTCAATTGCACCCCTCACTGCTCTTGTTTAACTTTGGTCTATGATTTATGAAGAGTTTAGGTAAATTCTAGTCCTGTCAGAATTGGGTTCTTGTTTCATCTGGTTTGAAACGCAGATGTTGTAATACAAACTGAACACCCAAATAACCTATACTCCTTTTATTTTCTTCCTGGCCCCTCAGTGAAGAAGTCTGATTATATTAGTGTTTACATTCAGTAACAGTAACTTCCTAACTTACTGAACTCAGTAGCAAGAGCTGTTGAAAGGCACATGTACCAATTTTCACTTTCAGTTAAGTGCAATTGTTATGGGAATGGGACAAATGTATGAAATTATTACTTAATTGCAGAGCACAGTGTCCTAGAGATTAAAAATAATCTATTTTGCTAATGTATTATCTCTAAAGATAAGTACCACTCCCACATTCAACTTTGAGAATGAGACCTAATTAGTCTAACTATGAAAATAAGTGAATAGTCAATTTGCTACTGCTCTAGAATATACACAAAACTTGAAGACTGTTGCAGTCCTGGTATGTAGATTGCACCTATCTTACGAATTGCATCCCAAGGTAAACGGAACCTCAATTATCATGAATAAACAATCAGTTTCTACTAAGATCAAGTAGTAAGTGATTAGCGTCTCCCTGATTTTCCAAAGTAAAGTTGCTGAACACAAAGGATGACAGGGCTTTCTTCTTACCATCTATGGCTTATATTTAGAAAAGGTTTGGACCAATTCACTAAACAACATGCCTATGCTCATTGACACTGAAACATCAGTGGAGGTGTTGGGAGATCATTCTTCTTTAAAGATCACATTCATTACACAGCAACCTGAGAGGTCACTGAATCACCATGTTGGAGATAGGAAGGAAATGTTGCAGGACAACATCATCTGCTATGATGATGGCTTAAGAATGAAAAAATGGAAAAAAAAAACTATGAGATTATAGTAAGTAGGAATATGAGTCAGAGACAACTCTATCCTTGGATCAAGGCTGGTTAGGTATTTTCATAACGAGAAGTGAAAAGTGGAATTTTGGAGACTATAGCCCTTGGATATAAGAGACAGAACATACAAAGCTCAAGATCTGAAACCACATAAAAACCTTAAGAATCTCTTGATCAGACCTGCTTTCTCGAATCTGCATCCTCTCTTGGTATTTCTTGGGCTTTCTTTTGGAAATCAATATCCATTGAATGCATATCTGTTCTTCAATGATTTCTCCACTCAGAAGAAGCTCATTATTTATTGAACATGTGTTTGTGTCTTTCTCTCACTTCACATTTAAGTAAATTTTGTTAAATAAAAACCAGCTCGAAATTTAAAAAAAAGAAATCTAAAGCTCAAGCTCTGGGTGCTTGAGGTAGAATTGTAGAACATTTATATTGTTTATGCCTAGCTCTGTACAGTCCAATCTATAAACAGGGAGACATAAGGAAATCACCTGATTCCCTTCTATTGGGACTCTGTAGGTAAGCACAATGTGCATAGTTCTAGAATCAGAGATGCTGAAGTGGCAGAAATGTCTCTGAGTGATGCTAAAATTCTAGTTCTGAAATTTTCGATCTCTCTCTCAGCTCCTGACCACCACAGACCAGCAGCATGTCCTGCCACCAGAGCCAGCAGCAGTGCCAGCCCCCTCCCAAGTGTGCCCCCACCCAAGTGCCAGACCCCAAAATGCCCCCCCAAGTGTCCCCCCAAATGCCCTCCTGTGTCCTCCTGCTGTAGCTCTGAGGGTGGAGGTTGCTGTAGCTCTGGTGGTGGGGGCTGCTGCAGTTCTGGGGGTGGGGGCTGCTGCCTGAGCCACCACAGACGCCGAAGATCATCCAGTCGCTGCAAGCCCTCTGGGGGCTCCAGCTGCTGTGGAGGGAGCTCCAGCTGCTGCAGAGGGGGCTCCAGCTGTTGTGGTGGAGGCTCCAGCTGTGGAGTGGGCTCCAGTTGCTGTGGAGGGAGCAGTAGTCAGTCCTCTGGAGGTTGCTACTAAAATCACCTTGAGCTAGCAGAGCAGAAAGTGTCTTGGTCATCTGCAATGGTTGTCATTTCTCTCCTCCATGGCTAGATTTGGGCTCTGAGAATCCAAGAGAAGTCTCCAAACCTAGAAGACAAAATCAATGACCTGCACAGAAGCCTAAATCTTACTTTCCTGACTCTCATCTACTGGCTTGGACTCCACTAGTTTACCATAATATTTCCTGTCTGCTACCAAAGTCCCTTCATCATGTTTCTTCTTTCCTTTTTTAATGTCTTTATTTATACAATTTGATTACAAACATGATTGCAGTTGAGTTTCAGTCATATAAAGAACACCCCCCTTCTTGAAGGATGTGGTGTGACTGTTGCAAAATAATAAACAAGAATCTGATCATCTTTGTGTCCTAACAGATTCTTCTTGAGTTGCCATTATGAGGACCAGTTGTTCTCTGACTGGAGGTGACTTTGGATCTTGTGGGAGGGAAAGAGCTCTCTGATCTTTCGGGGATGAATGAGAGTTTGAGAGATACAACTATTTCCAACTCAGTTTACCTTTCTCAGCTGTGACCTGAAGTCGCATTGTGAGCAAATATTTGAGGTTGTTTTGCAAATATACTCCTAGATTTTGGTCACTTTTAGAACCCAAAGCTGTCTGTTGTTTCTTTCCTCTGGAACTTATTTTTAACCTTTGGCTACTAAAATATTCTTAAACACATATAAATCATAGATACATATACATAGGTGTGTTTCTACCAATATATATAGGAAAAAAATAAGGACAATAACCTGAATAAATTAAAATGCAATAAAATGCATTTTTAATCTCTATATGAAGATTGGGGGGGGGAAACACAACCATACGTGTGAGTTAAATATTGTGTTATTAGAAACAGCTTGAGAGCAAAATTGCAGGTTTGATTTCTCCTATAGTAATTTAGTGTTTTTAGTTGTTTCTAGCTATATAAAAATAGGCTAATAGTGACACCATTTTATTGAGAATTATTCCAAGATCTGTCTGGCTCCAGAATCTTCTACACATAAGGCATAATCAGAACGTTATCCACTGTAATTCCCACCTGAACACAGGAAGTATTTTTATTTCGTTTCATCTATATCTGCTTAGGAATTAGAAATATCCTTTAATTAAGTAAAGACTCATTTTCTCCTCACTGTGCTGGAAAAAGAGATGCATACAATTCACTATGTCTTCAGTCAAGAATACACCTAGGAGAGTGTATGATAATTATCATAATTCTATGATAAAATATTTGGATTGAAAGCAAATGAATAGTTCTAGTATTTCCTACACTCATTTCTTTTCTAAAAATCTGCGTTATTTTATCAGTCAACACTGGTTCCAGAAGGCTGCAGTTTGCCATCTGAGTGCTCCAACTTCTGGAGTAAAAGTAGCTGTCAAACCTTTAGAGAACATGATTAAAACACATCCAAATCTTACCTATAAGCGGTAAGATATAAACGTTTCAGCATCACTTTTCTTGAAGAGCATGGCTACTAGGGAAGTACCCCAGAATAAAATTTGATTTCTGATCCAGAAAACACTGTTTAAAAGTCCAAAGTTCCTTAAAAGTAGACAATATGTGTCAATACCTCAATATTTGTCAGTTCTGGTCAGAACAAGTGACAACTCTAGCTATCGCATCTCTTAGCATAAGTTTTGAGCTTGGTGTCTGAATAAAATAATAAAATATTACCTTCACTAACCATTTTTCTGCAGACTGTTTGGCATTTTATTTCAATCATGAATTTATATTTTTTTCTGATGATGGTAACTGTTGTATAAGTGGGAAGGCACAGGGTAAGTCATCAAAATCCAAAAGGATGGGCCCAGAGAGATAGCACAGTGGCATTTGCCTTGCAAGCAGCCAATCCAGAACCGAAGGTGGTTGGTTCGAATTCCGGTGTCCCGTATGGTCCCCTGTGCCTGCCAGGAGCTATTTCTGAGCAGACAGCCAGGAGTAACCCCTGAGCACTGCCGGGTGTGGCCCAAAAACAAAAAAAAAAAACAAAAAAAATCCAAAAGGATATATTAATGTTTTATATGCTCCCTTATTCTGTGTCTTCCCTTTTAACCACAAATTGCATTGGTGGTAGCTGTGTTTTTCTTAAGCTTCTGTCTGCCTATTTGGAAACATCTAACTTAGTCCTTTGACATGGAAAATAGACAACATAACTATATTTTGATTCATAGTCCTCTCTGTACTCCTCTGTGTCCATCTTTCTATTAACCTACCTGATACATATCCTCAGCTATTTTATATATATATATATACTGAATCACACAATTGTATACATACAAGCATATATAAACTGAATTAAATTATTTATATTAAAGTGCTTATTGTTACATAATTAAATATAGTATCCTTTTCATATGTAAATTTTAATTATTTGATACATGTGTATATTATATATCACCATTTAAATTTGTTAGTTGATAATTTAAAGTTTAATTGATAATTCATTTTAATTGATCAATTGCCAATCACATAATCCCCAAAATTGAGGCAGTCAGACAGAAAGGCAACAGCATTCTCTTTGTGACTCAGAAGCCATTTTTGCATGTAGGTCAACAACCCAAGAATACAGCAATGTATTTTTTCCAATCATTCACTTATACTAAAACACACAATAAGCAGCCACAAACTTTAAAAGTCACAATCGGAAAGTAATGCTTAGTGAAGAAAGATGGTATCTCTGAAGACCCAACCTGTATCAGCCAGCTATATAAACACTTGAAAAAGCACTTTAGGGAGGTAATGTTCACAAAGTTCAATAACTCAAATAAATATTGTCATGGCTACTAAGTGGCTACTAAGACTCAAAAAGATATGAGAACAAAAATGAGAAAAAAGTAAAATAGAAGGGACAGAATTGAAAATTTTTATAGGCAAAATAAAAAACTCACTTGAAAGGTTTCACTAGCAAAGTAATAATTGCTAAAGACAGAATCACTGAGCTTAAAGATGAACTTTATGACACCTCCAGATAACAGAAGATGGAAACGTCTTAAAATAAGTGAACAGAGGGCCCGGAGAGATAGCACAGCGGCGTTTGCCTTGCAAGCAGCCGATCCAGGACCAAAGATGGTTGGTTCGAATCCCGGTGTCCCATATGGTCCCCCGTGCCTGCCAGGAGCTATTTCTGAGCAGACAGCCAGGAGGAACCCCTGAGCACCACCGGGTGTGGCCCAAAAACAAAAACAAAAATAAGTGAACAGCTGACAAGTCTTTGAGATAAATTCAAAAGGAACAACATGAGAAGCATTGGTGTCACAGAAGGCCAGTAAGACAACCTCTATGCAGAAGTAACAAAATGAAAAAAAAAACTTGAAAATACATGTATTCAAATCCTGGATGTTCTAAAGGGTACTGGATAAAAGAGATTAAAAGAAAAGACACACATCCTACTCAGAATGATGAAAACTACAGATAAAAGACAGAATACTAAAAGCAAGATCAAAGAAGGAAATCAGAGACAAAGGAGGGTGCTTAAGATTTATAGCTTATTTGCCAAAGGCAACCATCGAGGTCCAAACACAGTTGTGGGGTAAAATAAGAATAAAATCAACTAAATAAATACATCACCAAGAAAACTTTAACCAACCAGACTATCATTCAGGTTTGAAGAAGTAATATATAGTTTTACAGATAAACAACAGCACTGGAATCTATAGACTCAAAATCAACTTTTAAAGAAGTAAAGTGGTGGGGCCGGCGTGGTGGTGCTAGGTGTCTGCCTTGCCAGGCGCTAGGCGAGGACGGACCTCGGTGCGATCCCCTGGGGTCCCATATGGTCCCCCAAGCAAGGAGCGACTTCTGAGCTCTTAGCCAGGAGTAACCCCTGAGCGTCACCGGGTGTGGCCCAAAAACCAAAACCAAAACAACAACAAAAAAAAGAAGTAAAGAATTAAGACATAAACTTGGGGCCAGTGGTAAGGCATTTGCCTTAGATGCAGAAGGATGGTGATACGAATCCTGGCATCCCATATGGACCCCCGAGCCTGTCAAGAGTGATTTCTGAGCATAGAGCCGGAAGAAACCTCTGAGCGCTGCTGGGTGTGACCCCAAAACAAAAACAAAAACAAACAAACAAACAAAAAGACAAAAACTTTACAAACGCACCAAGCTCCTATGAAAAGATGACATAAAGTTTCATTACAATAATCTCTCTCAATACCAATAAACTAAACACACTAATTAAGTGACACAGAGTGGAAAAATGAATTAAAAATTGAGACCATCATTCTGTTGCCTGCAATAAAAAACATTTGAGTAGAAAGACCAAACACAAACTCAAAGTGTGGAAGACAATTCTTTGCAATATTTAAAAATAATGAACTCGGACTTCCTTTTAATGCCATGCGTAAAAGTTAAATTAAAATGCAATAAAGACAATAGAAACACAGAGAAAAATGTAGGCAGAATTCTCCATGTCATTGAAATGAAGGGAATCTTCAAGGATGAAATATCACTGACCAAGCAAGTGGAAGATAATAAAAAAAATGGTACCATAATAAATTAAGAAGATTCTGCATATAAAGGGAAATAGTGACTAGAATAAAAAGATCGCCCATGGAGTGAGAAAAATTAATCACTCAACACTCATCTGTTAAAGGGTTATTATCGAAGATATGTAAAGCACTGGCAAAACTTAGCAAGAAAAAATAATCTAACTCCTTGAAGACATGGAAAGAAGAGATGTATAGAAACTTTCTCAAAGAAGAAATGCAGATGGCTAAAAGGCACATGAAAAAGTGCTTCATATTATTAACCATCAGGGAGATGCAAATCAAAACAATAATGAGATATCTTCTACCACAGAGAGTGTCTAATACGTCAAAAGAACCAGAACAACCAGCACTGGCAAAGATGTGGGAGATAGGGGCTCTCATTCACTGCTAGGGGAATGTAGACTGGTCAAGACTTTTGGAAAACCAATATGGCCATTCCTCAAAAACTTAGAAATTGAGATCCCATATGACCCGACAGTACTGCATATGGGTATATACTCTAGGGGCCCTAAAGCACAATACAAAAAAATACATCTATCCTCCTATATTCATTGCAGCACTGTTAAGAATCTGGGAACAACACAAGTGCCAGAGAACAGGTAAGTGGATAAAGAAACCTCAGTATATCTAGACAATAGAATACTTTGGGACCATTAGGAAAAATTAAGTATTATGCTTAGTTAAATGAGTTAGAAAGAGAAGGATGTGCATAAGATGATTACACTCATTTGTAGGATATAAAAACTAAAAGATAAAAAAAAAGATTAAAAAAAAGGGGGCCGGCGAGGTGGCGCTAGAGGTAAGGTGTCTGCCTTGCAAGCGTTAGCCAAGGAAGGACCGCGGTTCGATAACCCAGCATCCCATATGGTCCTCCCAAACCAGGGGTAATTTCTGAGCGCTTAGCCAGGAGTAACCCCTGAGCATCAAATGAGTGTGGCCTGAAAAACCAAAAAAAAAAAAAAATAAACTAAACTAAAAGGTAGTATGGTAATAATGTCCAAAGACATTAGAATTGAGAGCCAAGAGGACTTGTCCATGGTAGAAATCTTGCCACAAAGCAGGATGGTGAAATTAGGACAAAGAAGGCATCTCTATGACAATAATGGTTATAAATTATCATTGTGAACAAGTAATAGGTGCTGAAAGGAGATAACGTGAAAGGTTTGATGCCCCTTGGGGAACAATATTGTAAACCATAGTACCTAAAAGAAAAAAAAAAAGAGAGGAGGGAGAGAGAGAGGAAAGAGGGAAATAAGAAAAATGTCTGCCATAGAGGGAGGCAGAAGGATGGGTTTGAGGAAACTAGAGGCATTGGTGGCAGAAAATATGCACTGGTGAAGGGATTGGGTGTTGTAACATTGTATGACTGAAACTCGAACACGAACATCTTTGTTTCTCAGGGAGATTCAATGAAAAGGTATTAATTAAAAATAAAATTAAAAATTAAAAATAAATAAAACAGTTTCTCCCACTCAGTGGGTGGCTCTTGTATCCTGGGCACTATTTCCTTTGAGGTGCAGAAGCTTCTCAGCTTAATATATTCCCATCTGTTAATCTCTGCTTTCACTTGCTTCGAGAGTGCAGTTTCCTCCTTGAAGATTCCTGTGATGTCCTGGAGTGTTTTGCCTATGGGTTGTTCTATATATTTTATGGTTTTGTTTTGGGGCTGATATCGAGGTCTTTAATCCATTTGGATTTTACCTTCGTACATGATGTTAGCTGGGGGTCTAAGTTCAATTTTTTGCAAGCGGCTATCCAATTGTGCCAACACCACTTGTTGAAGAGGCTTTCCCTGCTCCATTTAGGATTTCCTGCTCCTTTATCAAAAAATAGGTGACTGTATGTCTGGGGAACATTTTCTGAGTATTCAAGCCTATTCCACTGATCTGAGGACCTATCCTTATTCCAATACCATGCTGTTTTGATAACTGTTGCTTTGTAGTACAGTTTAAAGTTGGGGAAAGTAATTCCTCCCATATTCTTTTCCCCAATGATTGCTTTAGCTATTCGAGGGTGTTTATTGTTCCAAATGAATTTCAAAAGTGCCTGATCCACTTCTTTGAAGAATGTCATGGGTATCTTTAGAGGAATAGCATTAAATCTGTATAATGCCTTGGGGAGTATTGCCATTTTGATTATGTTAATCCTGCCAATTCATGAGCAGGATATGCGTTTCCATTTCCGTGTGTCCTCTCTTATTTCTTGGAGCAGAGTTTTATAGTTTTCTTTGTATAGGTCCTTCACATTTTTAGTCAAGTTGATTCCAAGATATTTGAGTTTGTGTGGCACTATTGTGAACGGGGTTGTTTTCTTAATGTCCATTTCATCCTTCTTACTATTGGTGTATAGAAAGGCCATTGATTTTTGTGTGTTAATTTTGTAGCCTGCCACCTTGCTATATGAGTCTATTGTTTCTAGAAGCTTTTGGTAGAGTCTTTAGGGTTTTCTTAATAGAGTATCATGTCATCTGCAAACAGTGAGAGCTTGACTTCTTCCTTTCCTATCTGGATTCACTTGATATCTTTTTCTTGCCTAATCGCTATAGCAAGTACTTCCAGTGCTATGTTGAATAGGAGTGGTGAGAGAGGACAGCCTTGTCTTGTGCCAGAATTTAGAGGGAAGGCTTTCAGTTTTTCACCATTGAGGATAATATTTGCCTCTGGCTTGTGGTAGATGGCCTTAAATATATTGAGAAAGGTTCCCTCCATTCCCATCTTGCTGAGAGTTTTGATCAAGAATGGGTGTTGGACCTTATCAAATGATTTCTTTACATCTATTGATATGATCATGTGGTTTTTATTTTTCTTGATATTGATGTTGTGTATTATGTTGATAGATTTACGGATGTTAAACCAGCCTTGCATTCCTGGGATGAAACCTACTTGATCATAGTGGATGATCTTTTTAACGAGGCATTGAATCCTATTTGCCAGGATTTTGTTGAGGATCTTTGCATCTGCATTCATCAGTGATATTGGTCTGTAATTTTCTTTTTTGGTAGCGTCTCTGTCTGGTTTAGGTATCAATGTGATGTTGGCTTCATAAAAGCTATTTGGAAGTGTTTCTGTTTGTTCAATTTCATGAAAGAGTCTTGCCAAGATTGGCAGTAGTTCCTCTTGGAAAGTTTGATAGAATTCAGTAGTGAATCCATCTGGACCTGGGCTTTTGTTTTTCGGCAGACATTTGATTACTGTTTTAATTTCATCAATGGTGATGGGGGTGTTTATATATGCTACATCCTCTTCCTTCAACCGTGGAAGATTATAAGAGTCCAAGAATTTATCCATTTCTTCCAGGTTCTCATTTTTAGTGGCGTAGTTTTTCAAAGTAGTTTCTAATTACACTTTGAATCTCTGTCATATCAGTAGTGATCTCTCCTTTTCATTCCTGATACGAGTTATCAAGTTTCTCTCTCTCTCTCTTTCTTTGTTAGGTTTGCCAGTGGTCTATCAATCTTGTTTATTTTTTCAAAGAACCAACTTCTTCTTTCGTTGATCTTTCGGATTGTTTTTTGAGTTTCCACTTCGTTGATTTCTGCTCTCAGCTTTGTTATTTCCTTCTGTCTTCCTATTCTTGGGTCCTTTTGTTGAGCATTTTCTAGTTCTATTAGCTGTGTCATTAAGCTGCTCAGGTAAGCTCCTTCTTCCTTCCTGATGTGTGCTTGCAAAGCTATAAATTTTCCTCTCAGTACTGCTTTTGCTGTGTCCCATAAGTTCTTATAGTTTGTGTCTTTATTGTCATTTGTTTCTAGGAACCTTTTTATTTCCTCCTTGATTTCATCTTGGACCCACTGGCTATTGAGCATGAGGCTGTTTAACTTCCAGGTGTTAAAGTGTTTCTTCTGAGTCCCTTTGGAGTTCACAAATAATTTCAGAGCCTTGTGGTCAGCGAAGGTAGTCTGCAAAATTTCTATCCTCTTGATCTTATGGAGGTATGTTTTATGTGCCAGCATGTAGTCTATCCTGGAGAATGTCCCATGTACATTGGAGAAGAATGTGTATCCAGGTTTCTGGGGATGGAGTGTCCTATATATATCCACTAGGCCTCTTTCTTCCATTTCTCTCCTCAGGTCTAGTATATTCTTGTTGGGTTTCAGTCTGGTTGACCTATCCAGTGTTGACAAAGCCGTGTTAAGGTCCCCCACAATTATTGTGTTGTTGTTGATATTATTTTTCAGATTTGTCAACAGTTGTATTAAATATTTTGCTGGCCCCTCATTCGGTGCATATATGTTTAGGAGCGTGAATTCTTCCTGCTCTACGTACCCCTTGATTAATATAAAATGTCCATCTTTGTCCCTTACAACCTTCCTGAGTATAAAGTTTGCATTATCTGATATTAGTATGGCCACTCCAGCTTTTTTATGGGTGTTGTTTGCTTGGATAACTTTTCTCCAGCCTTTTATTTTGAGTCTATGTTTGTTCTGACTATTCAGGTGCATTTCTTGTAGGCAGAAGAAGGTTGGATTGAGTTTTTTGATCCATTTAGCCACTCTGTGTCTCTTAACTGGTGCATTTAGTCCATTGACGTTGAGAGAAAGAATTGTCCTGGGATTTAACGCCATCTTTATTTCAAAATTTGGTGTGTCTTTTGGGTAGTCTTGTCTTAGATTAGGTCTTTCAGTTTTTCTCTTAAGACTGGTTTTGTGTCTGTGAAGTTTCTGAGCTGTTTTTTGTCTGTGAAGCCATGTATTCTTCCGTCAAACTGGAAAGTGAGTTTTGCTGGGTATAGTATTCTGGGTGAAGCATTCATTTCATTCAGTCTTGTCACAATATCCCACCACTGCTTTCTGGCATTTAGTGTTTCTGGTGACAGGTCTGCTGTAAATCTCAGGGAAGCTTGCTTGAACATGATTTCCCCTTTTGATCTTGCTGTTTTCAGAATTCTGTCTCTATCTGTGGGATTTGTCATTGTGACTAGGATGTGTCTTGGGATGGTTTTTCTGGGGTCTCTTTTGGTTGGTACTCTTCGGGTATGCAGGATTTGATCACATATATTCTTTAGCTCTGGAAGTTTCTTTTTAATGATGTTCTTGACCGTTGATTCTTCCTGGAAATTTTCTTCCTGGGTCTCTGGGACTCCAATGATTCTTAAGTTGTTTCTGTTGATCTTATCATAGACTTCTATTTTCATCTGTTCCCATTCTTTGACTAATTTTTCCATTGTCTGCTCATTTGCTTTAAGTTTTTTGTCCAATCTCTCCTGCTGTATGGAATTGTTATGTATCTCATCTTCCACAGCACCAAGTCTATTCTCAGCTTCTGATACCCTGTCCCAGAGCTTATCCATTTTGTCATTCACTTCGTTTACTGACTTTTTCAGTCCTGTTAGTTGACATGTTATTTCAGTTTGGAGTTTTGTGATTTCTGTCTTCATATTTTCTTGGTTCTTATTAGTGTTCTGTTCAACTCGATCCATGGTTTCTTGGAGTCCGTTGAGCATCTTCCATATTGCTAGTCTAAAGTCCTTATCTGAGAGGTTGATTAGTTGGTTGGTCATTATCTGGTCCTCAGAATTCTCATCTTCATTCTCTATGTCTGATGCTGGCCTGCGTTGTTTCCCCATTGTCACACTTGTATTGTGGGTTTTTCTACGTGTTGTGGTGGTATTCATTGTCTATATGATGCAGGCAGCACACTCCTCTGGCTCCTCCCTTTCTGGATGGGCTGACTTGCCTCTAAGGGAGGGGAGTCCTCCGTGGATGAAGCCTCACACTGGGTCAAATCTTAGGCCTGAGCATGCAACAGAGAAGACAGTCCGGAGAGAAATGTTTGCTTCTGTGATATAGCACCGTTCTTAGTGGGATTTTTCCTTCTTGTTGCAATGGAGTTCTTTCCTTAGAAAGATTGCACGGCCGCGTAGCGAAGCGGAGCGGCAGTGTTCCGCTGGAGCCTCTTTTTGCCCCACTCGCAAGAGTTTCACGCAAGAGGACAGTAGACAGACATAGACAGGTCACACTCACAGTTTTTCACAGTTGGGCCCCACTGGGCCGATGTACTTTCGTGGATTTTCCCCGCCTGGTGTCACACACAGGGAGCCGGCTTTTGCAAGGCTTTGCCGGTTTTTTCCAGGAGTGACTTCTGAGTGCAGAGCCAGGAGTAACTCCTGAGCACTGCTGGATGTGTCCCCAAAGCAAAACAAAAACAAAAAAGAAAGTAAAGGAAAGAGAAGAAACCGTATTGAATCACTAACCCTAATGTCCAGTCTACTGGTAGAGCAAAGCTATTATTCAGTTTTTTTTAATTTTTTATTTATATACCATGGTTACAAAATTGTTTATACTACAGTTTTTCCCCCCAGGAAAGAATTAAATGCTAAGTAATTGTACAGAATATGCTTGCTTGTTGGGGGGGGGTGTCTCTTGAAGAACAAGTAATTCTGTTTTACTGACTTTTATCACTGATAAAAATGGTAGCAAAGGTTTTATATCAGGTTGGAGAGTGCTCTTAAAACTAGCTCTTAAAAATAGCTATCACCCAAAATAGCATCTGAAGATATGTGGATGTCAGGAAAAAGTGACCAAGGAAGAGGAGAAAAATGAATTAAGGTTCAGAAAACTTATAAATAAAACTTTAATGAAAGTCCCATGTATTTTATGAACCAGAAACAATGGGACAATGGGCATGCTTATCCACAGAGATGAGGTTTCCAGGAGTTTTTGAGAAGACCTAGCTGTTCACAACAAGCTAAAGAGTGAAATTTCATCCCTATTTAAAATTAGTTCCAAAAATGGAGTGAAGTTGCTGTCATTTTAAATGTGTAGTTTTAAGCAAAGAAATTTATACTCAAATGGCAGCATAACAAAAGCTACCTCATGGCTAAGGTTAAATTCAGCACCCAGGTTCAGGATGAATGCAGTTGACTCATCTCCATCCCAATCAGGTCAATGGTAGTTTGGAAATAGTCTTACACAGTGATAAGGATCAGATAGCATCTTTGCTCCATCATGCTCTAAGCCAGCAGTTTGGCTTTTCAATAGATCTGAGCACTCCCCATTACTAACAACTTAAGCAGAAAATCAAACGCCACACCAGGTGAAATAGGAGCAGAGCTCACAGAATAATGAGGTCACTCGGCATATTCAACCTGTTGATTGGACATAGGATGATTCTATCATCAGGAATAGCTATTTCAATCTTAAAATCAACACTAAAACTAATGAGAGGAATGAAAACTCATTGACATAATATAAATCATCTTCTCAAGTGCTTGTGTAAAAATAGCAGTGACAAGAAATTTAAAGTCCAAAATGAGCTAACAAGTCATTAAAAAATAAAAAAAATCATTTGAGTAAAATGGATATGAAGGGTGAAGAAGCAAGTGGAATTGAGTTATACATTTTTGATTGGTAAAGGCCACAGTGGCAGGGTCAGTCCAAGTAGAGGACAGTTCCAATTTCAACAATCCTCTATTGCTTAACTTCAGTAGAGTCTTTTTTTTTTTTTTTTTTTTTTTTTTTTTTGGTTTTTGGTCTTTGAGCCACACCTGGTGACATTCAGGCATTCAGGGGTTACTCCTGTCTATGCACTCAGAAATTACTCCTGTCTCAGGAGACCATATAGAAACCTGGGAATCAAACCCAGGCCTGTCCTAGGTAAGCTGTCTAGAAGGCAAATGCCCTACTGCTCCAACCCTTAGAGCCTATCTTATTTCATAGTGCCTTGGTACCATTCAGAAAACCAGAGATTTTCCTCAGCAATGGACAACTCTGACAAGAGGTCATTTATAATTCTGGGTTAATTTTTGTTGAGATTTTCTTGGATTTTGTTGGGGAGTCTGAGCTATAGTAAATGACTATTGCTATGAGAAAGAGGAAATATGAGAAATTTATCTGTCTAAATCTAAAAATTTATCTCTAAGTATTTAGTCTCTTTGACTATGTTTGTCTACATGTTTATAAACACAAAATCCATCCTCCATATCTTATGTAAAGTACTATACCCACCGTAAACTAAAAACTATTTAGTAATCTAAGCAATTTCAGGGTCTAAGATGACCTGTGAAGAACAGAATTTCCTCACACTTTTTGGTTTAATTTTTTGGGGTGCCATACCCAGCGGCACTCAGAGGTTTCCTGGCTCTGTGCTCAGAAATTGCTCCTGGCTCAGGGGACCATATGAGATTCTGGGGATTGAATGTGCATCCATCTTGGTCAACTGTGTACAAGGCAAAAGTCCTACCCCTGTGCTACCACTCCGGCTTCCCTCAGAATTTTATTTGTATTCACCCAATGAACTAGTTAAATTTTTTGATTATTTCATTTCTGACAGTTTCAGAAGCATCTAGTCTTCAAAAGAGCCCCCCTACACACAATGCTGGTGTGATGATTGTTACAGCATAAATACCTCTTCAGATGAAATATTAGGTTGCCCTTTCCTTAGAGGTCACTCATCTCCACAGCCAAGAAGGGTTTCACTGTCATTTCACACATTTTCCTGTTCGCGTTTGTGGACTTCATCCCCTCCTCGCATGACCCAGAAAGATCTAGTCCTCACCTTTCATAGGTAGGATACTGAGGCATCTCATCATGCTATCCCAACTTAGTCCTCTTTATATATATATTGGTACTGAAACAAAATTCTGAAAAAATTTCTGAAGAAAATATAATCATAGAGAGACTTAAATTCATCTTGATTAGAATAAAGAGCCTCTTAAAAAAGGTAACAACCCAGTACAAGCTCTGGTCCCATCAATTTTTAATATTTGAAATGTATTAAAAATAAAAGTCGGGGCTGGAGAGATAGCATGGAGGCAGGGTGTTTGCCTAAGGATGGTGGTTCGAATCCCGGCATCCCATATGGACTCCCAAGGCTGCCAGGAGTGATTTCTAAGCATAGAGCCAGTAGGTTTAACCCCTGAGTGCTGCTGGGTGTGACCCAAAAACAAAATAAATAAATAAATAAATAAAAGCCAATGTGTTAAAATTCTTTAAGTGTTTCATTTTTCTTTCAAGGCAGAACACTGGTAATTTTGTCATTCTTTCCAATTAAAATTAAGAAAAAGGAAAATTATGTACATTAACAAGTTTTTAGATGGCACACACACACACACACACACAAATGCACACACACATGATTAGGGCCTGATTCTGGCCAGATCGTCTTACCTGTGTAGATACACATGTATCACACGTACCTACATAGCCAGCCATTTTAGTAATACACACAAAGCAAAAAAAAAAAAAAAAAAAGAAACACATATAGACATCTTCTAACTTTTAATAGAGCAAAGATATTGACCTAAGTTTAGACTGAGATATTGTCAAGGTGACTTTTCTGGATAAAAGAAGGAATAATTAAAAATAATAATAAAATGGGTCCAGAGAGATAGCCTGGAAGTAAGGCATCTGCCTTCCATGCAAAAGGACGGTGGTTCAATTCCTGGCATCCCATATGGTCCCCCGTGCCTGCCAGGGGCGATTTCTGAGTGTAGAGCCAGGAGTCACCCCTGAGCGCTGCCTGGTGTGACCCAAAAACCAAAATAAAATAAAATAAAATAAAATAAAGAAGATATAATGGTGTAAATGATCCCTAGACCCTAGTAAAATTTTTTATTTTTCTACTTAGAAGCTTGAACTTGAATCATTAAATTATGTTGGGGGAGCCAAGAAAGAAATGTTAAGTGGGAAGGTCAGTAGCCACCCATAAAGGAAATAAATTGATAAATAATTGTAAGGAGTTTCCCTCCTCATCTTCATCTCTAAGAAGCCTTCTTCCAAGATGAAAGCAGCTGTCTGGTCCCTTGGAGAAAGATAAGAAAAAGATACCAGTCACCATCTGTCACAGGAGGATGGCAGGAGGTGGTGAGGCAGGACCTCTCATGCCCAGGCCCTAGCTCACACACTGGGCAGGGCCTAAGGACAGGATAAAAGGGCTTGTGGCCATTAACACCCCATCTACTCCTCTCTTGAGGTGCTAACAGGATCTGCCAATTTGTGTCCCTGAGTGAACTGAAACTGGAAATTTTAGACCAGAGCAAGGGGGGGAGTGACTTTTGCAGATTTGGGGGTAGGAATGTGATGATAACAGTCTAAGGGGATATTAGCAAAAGATTGTCTCAAAAAAAGTAGTGGGAAATGAGGAAGACAGGAGTCCTATGATTGTGACAGATCTGTTGTTGGGCCTTTCATCTGAATGAATTGCATATTTTATCTTATCAACATATTTTCCAAAAGAGAAATTTATATTTGGAGAAATGACTTTCAAAATTCAAGATGGAAAATAATTATTCTGAGTCAGTAGAGAAAATATTGTCATTGATACCTAATAATCAATTGATTTATACTGATTAAGAACTCAGATTAAGAGTTGAGTGAACAACCCAAATCTCCAGGCTTTTTATTTCAGACTTTTGAGGAGTATCTGAGAGAGTGAACTGGATCAGAGACCCAGTTCAAGTCCCAGATTTCTTGGAGCAAAGTTCTCCTTAGCTAGTTCTAGCAATTGCCGGCATCCTCTGTTACCTGAGCTTCAGTGTCCTTGTGGTAAAATATCATGCAGGAACATTTTCACAGACAATTATTTCTTGGGATTAACTGGTAATTGGCAAGAGAATAACATCACATCAAAATACTAGATGTGTATTTTGAGAATATTTTTTAACATCTTAATAATAACGTTAAGTTTTCTCCATATAAAGCAGTTCTTCATAAGAACATTAGACACAACAAAGATATTTGGAATACTGATAGAAATAATAGGAGTTTTACAATTTGTACTCAAGTGAACATTTCATTCAACTAAGAGATCTATGAATGATACTAAGGAGAGGGAGGACAGACCCCAAAATGTCCCCCCAAGTGTCCCCCCAAGTGCCCTCCAGTGTCCTCCTGCTGTAGCTCAGGGGGTGGAGGTTTTTGTAGCTCTGGGGGTGGAGGATGCTGTAGCTCTGGGGACTGCTGCAGTTCTGGGGGTGGGGGCTGCTGCCTGAGTCATCACAGACGCCGCAGATCATCCTGTCACTGTCAACCCTCTAGGGGCTCCAGCTGCTGTGGAGGGAGCTCCAGCTGTTGTAGAGGGGGCTCCAGCTGCTGTGGTGGAGGCTCCAGCTGTGGAGGGGTCTCCAGCTGCTGTGGAGCGGGCAACAGTCAGTCCTCTAGAGGCTGATGCTGAAGTCAGCTGGATCCAAAAGGAGCTACAGTGACAGCAAATAGCCAAATTCTTCGTCCATCATTTTTCTCCTCTAGGGCAGCTCATGGCTAAGATGGGATCAAAGCTTTGATCCAGAGAATTTATGTACCCTGGTATCTAAAAGCATAAAATCTCAGGTAGAAGGTTTAGTGACCTCTACCTCAGATACATATGTCCATGGAAGTCCTGGAAAGAGTAAACCATGAGCTTAACTTTTTGCATTTTCTGCCAATGTAAAACAATAAACTGTCCATCTCTCTTCTTCCTTGCATTGTCTGAATTTTATTTATACATAACCTTTCTTTTAATCTGTTAACTATTGGTTCTATTAGCACTCAGCCTCAACTTGAGTGTGTTCAATCTTTCCTCTTGTCTATGATCATTCTTTTTTACTGAATAATTTTTATTGTGATTAATGTAAATTGCAATTCTTTCACAGTTATATTTAAGGTACAAAGTGACAGTAATTAGGGCCATTCCCAATAGCAGTGTTGTCCTCCCTCCACACCACTCTTCCCAGCATGCATCCCATACCTCTCCCTTTTGCCCCCTGGACTGCTAGCATAACAGGTCCCCTTTGTGTATAGTTTGTTCTAGGTTGGGGACCTTGATTCTGTTCTCGTTAACTTTGGGTTTGGTGTTTAGGTCTGATTACTTCTTATTTCCACTCAATGTTCACGTGACTGTTTGCTCCTTGGACCATTCACTTTTTAGAGGAAATCAAAGGTTTAATTGCTTCAAAATCCAATCCAACTCCAACATTGCCACATCTCATTTGCTTCTTCCTACTTGTGGCTTTTAATTTTTCTGTCTTCTATAGACTTGATATGTCTTTGAGAGGTATTTGTTTTTGTAGAATATCTCCCAAAGCAGACTTATCAGATGTTTCTTCCTGATTAGATTCATCTACACACATTGGCTAGGATATACCCCAAAATAATGCAATAAAACTTAGAGTCCATTATGAAATTTTATGTGGTATTGAGCTGTTCCATTTTTTAAATATAATGTTAACTATTTGCTTAATAAATGGTTGCCTGAAATCTATATTGCATGTTTGCTATATTTTTCCCTTAAATTATTAACTTAAAGGAAATATTATGAGGATATTCAAATAGTTGTATTTTACTATATCTTTACTTCCAACTTTATTTTGTCTTTTGTTTCTTCTATGAAAAATTATTTTTTGATGTTGTTAGTATTATTGAGCATAATTTTTATTTTGTATATTGATCTTATATCCTACGTGCTGAACTCATATTTAACACCTGAAATAGCATTTTAAGCATTTATGTCTTATATTATGTTTTAATTAGATTTAGCTCCTAGAAGTTTTGTATCAAAATATTTATTTTAATTTAAATTAATTGCACTAGTTCACCACAAATTAATGTTCAAATAGTGCCAATTTATGCTATTATTTCAAAATATTAGTGTGCATGATTCAAAATTCTGATATACAGAGATTTCTTTTAAGAATAAAAAATATTTAATAAATTATTGAGAGATACACAATTACATGTTCATGACTGGGTTCCAGGTAAATATACCCTTATTTTTATCAATATCTATTTCTGGCCACCACTGTTTCCATGTTTCCAGGTTTCTTGTTTGTATGTTTTAGGCCCACACCTGGTAGTCTTGGGACCTGAATTCTGAACAAGGCGGAACACCATTTTGTAAAGGCCACATGGCTGGCTTCTTCTCAGGTTCTGAGCAGGGGGAGATGCCATTTTGTAAGAACCACATGGTGTAAGCCACATATTAGGGCTTCACAAGCCTACTTCCATAGACCTCGACCCAAGCTACCCAGCATACCAGGTGTCCTATTAGGGAAGGACAGGGGAGCAGTAGGCAGGTACCCCTAGACAATAGCCAATCATTTTAAGGATCAGCAGAAAGTTGGAACCTCCCTATATTACTCCCCTATATAATCTTCCTCATGACCTTGGATGGGGCTCATCTCCTTCGGGGGTTGACCCTAGCTAGCCAGGCTGGGGGGTCTTGTTGGCAAATGAATTAAAATATTAAACTTTATTCCAGTTGTGTGGTCTCATCCTTCTACTCTGGAACTCTACAGTAGCACCTGGGGTTACTCCTGGCTCTACGCTTAGAAGTTACTCCTAGAAGGCTAAGGGGACCATATGGGATGCTGGGATTTGAACCAAAGATTGTCCTGTGTTGGGCACTAGCAAGGCAAATGCCTTACCACTGTGCTATTGTTCTGACTCAAACATTGAAACATTTGGAGTTGTCATGTGGCCCAGGAATTCTAAGCTCTGTGGCTAATATTGCAAGGTCGGTAGAACATGGTTGTGGCTAGATACCTTCAAGAAAGACGAGAAGGTGGAGATCCAGTGCCTGCACTCACTCTGACAAAGTCTTGGTGATGCCAATCAAATACCAGCACAGCTGGAATTTTGATCAATTAGTTATCTCTGCAGAGATCAATTGGCTAAGTGGTGAAGTTGGGCTCTTTTCACATGGAAGATTTTGAGTGGTGGATGTAGTTGGTGTGGCTACAGCAGGGCAGGGACTTGCCTGCCTCTCCTCTGAAGATTGCCTATTTCATTTTCAAGGCCAGTGTATTCAAGATTTTTTATAGCTTGGTTTGTATCTCTTTTTAAGACTAGAATAAATTTATAGAGCTGGCCAATGCAAACCTGGTGACGGCATTTGTAGGGCATGGCTTTGGCTGCCAGGACTCCTGAAATATACCGAGATTTTTTTGTATCAATTATAGGAATTGATATTTCCAAAAACATAATACCATATATAAAATAAGTAATATTGCTTTATTTCTATTTTTTAGTCTTCAGAAATTGACGTGTTGAACAATTTTTATATTTTATTTATCTTTATATGCTTCATTCCTTTTTTGTATAATGTTTTTGCCACACCTGGCAGCGTTCATGGGTTACTCCTGGCTCTGCACTGTCAGAAATCACTCTGGCAGGCTCGGGGGATCATATGGGATGCCGGGAATTGAACCTGAGTCGTTCCCAGGTCAGCAGTGTGCAAGGCAAATGCCCTACCCCTCTACTATCTCTCTGGACCATGTATGCTTCATTTGTTTTAGTATGGATATATATGTATGTATAAGAGATATATTTTTGCTCTTTTTCCATATACTTTAATTATTTATTTATCTCTTAAAATAATTGAGTCTTTGAAGATTACATTGGTTTACAGACTCTATATCTTATGAATATTGTTTTATTCATAATAAAAATATATGGCATAAGTAGGGCAAGATGACCAAATAAGAAAGCAATGTGTTTAGATCTTTCTAAAAAATATACACCAAATTATGAATTAATCATAGGAAGAAAGCAATGTGTTTAGATCTTTCTAAAAAATATACACCAAATTATGAATTAATCATAGGAATGTAGCAGTGTTCCAGTGACTAAGGGGACATAAAGATGCTTTTCTATGACTGAAGACAAAGAAATGTCCAAAAACCCCATGGTGCAACAAACTGATATTTGGAAGAGCATTTTCTATCACAGAGTTATTCTAAATACCCAGAAACCTAATCTACAATCCAATATATACAATCCTATATTGAAATCAAAGTAAAACATTATAGAAAATAAAACAATAGTCAAAAATCACTGACAGTTATCACGTTTGTCCCTCTAACTTTGCTGGGGCACACCATCCTATTAGACCCAGTTTCAATAGTAATAGTCATTAGCAGATGCCATATTATTGACCTCTGACAATGTTGGTGATGGATGACATATTGGATCCCTCTTCCTTAGTGACAGACCTTGTAAATAAGTTCCTGAACTAAGCTCCGTCCACCAGAAACCAATAGCTTAGTTTACAAAGATCTGAGTGACAATTGTTGAAGCCTAGCAACCAGATACACCTGATAGACCATCACTATCCATCATGCATTGTGGGTGATGAGTATATAGCCACCTTGTTCTATAATAAAATTATTGTCTGTTAACAAAAAAAGACTAGATTTTCCCAGGGTCAGGATTACTGGCACAGGCATGTTCAAGGAATTGGAGACAAGAGTTCTGAAATAGGAAGTAAGAGAGCTGTTTAGAATTATAGCTTCCGATTCATGTCAGGATTCTCTCATAGAGTGATATCTAGTAAGATATCTAGTAATGGCTGTCAGTCTTTCAAAGAGAGATGGGGGACATTGTTTATGGGAATGTTGCACTGGTAAAGTGGGGTGTTCTTTATATGACTGAAAGCCAACTAGAATCATGTCCATAATCAAGGTGCTTAAATAAAGATTAAAAATAAAGAAAAATTAAAAAATGTTTTCGAGAGCAGCTTAGCTTCCATTATTTGATGAGAGCTGTAGATGATTATTTCCCCTCCCAAACTTAAAGGTCACCTGTGCCAGCAAAGTTGTGGTAAGTATTTTTCTCAAGCAACTAAACTATCCTGCTTCAACTAGATCTGGTTCCTTGCTCAAGTAACTCACCAGGCATTTATTTATGCCCACAATGATTGAGTCAAGACCTATAAAATTCTGCCAAGACTTCTTAAGTAATGTATAATTGGAAGGACTTGTCGGATTTTCACAAGCCTGAAGATGAATTGCATGTTTTGCTTTCAATTACCAGCATTGTATGGTCACCAGGTGCAGGAGTAACCCCAATCACAGACTTGAGCTAGGAATATCCCCCTTAGTGTCACCCCACTAAAGTAAATGTGCAATTTTTATTTATATGCAAACATTTTATTGGAAGATAAATCAGAATGTGTTCCCATTTCAGTTGCATCAAAGAAGATCAAGAATGTAGAATCGATCTAACAAGGACATATTTTCAAATAAAGTGGAGCCCATGGCAGAAAATGTCAGGAAAATCAAGGCAGTAAGATGAACCTTGATCTCTGTGACAGTGAGATATGTCAGTTACTGAGATACTTTCAATTTACCAACAAGGACCTTCTTCCTCAAAACAAAGTGAACAGACTTCCAAGCTTTGATATGAGATGAGTCATTTCTAAGATGGAAGCAATCTGAAGTACAGGTGCAAGTCTTTTAGGGAAAACACACAGATCTTAACTCTGATCATGTAACTGGCTTAAGGGCTTTGGGAGACAAACTTCAGCAACAGCGGTCTGCAGATAGGGAAACATCCTTACAACGCAACTAGCAAACAAGAAGCAAGAGTGCAGGTCCAGTTCCTCAATGAAGTCCAATCACCCAGTATTGCCCAATTGCAGCCAACTATGGAAGTCCCAGAATCAACTTGTTTTTTCTAAAAATGGATGGTTAAACTGAAACAGACAAACTGGTGCAAGGCCCAAAATGAACTGAGTGGGGCCGACCCACTGAGTGGGGACAGACTGTGGTTCTATTCCCAGCATCCTATATGATTCCCCTGAGCCTGCCGGGGCTATTTCTGAGCAGCGAGGAGTAACCCCTGAGCTTTGTCGGGTGCAACCCAACCCCCAACCAAAGAAGTAATTGCCTAGAACTTTGCATCTTATAAGTATACAAAACATACTACTCAGTTAAAATTCCCCTAATAGATGCACTATGAGAAAACTTTGGTGAGACAGTCTAGTACTTTTTCCATATTAAGGCCCAGGCATTTTGAGGATAAAATACCCACACTCTTCATTGTCCTTAATGTAGAATTTACAGGTGACACATGTTTCAGCTCTTTTATTTACCTCTTACCTTGCTTTCTGATACTAACTTATTCCACACAAAAAAGTGTCCTTTCCTAAAAAGTCCTTCTAGAACATGTAGACACTTGAGAAAGATTTCTGGCTGAAGATTAAAAGGAGAAAAAAAATTGGGCCTGAGAGATAGCACAGCGGTAAGGTGTAATCATTGCACGCACCCAACATAGGACAGACCCTAGTTCAAATCCTGGCATCCCATATGGTCCCCTGAGCCTGTCAGAAGCAACTTCTGAGTGTGGAGCCAGGAGTAACCCCTGAGTGCCACTGGGTGTAACCCAGAAACTAAAAAAAAAATAAAAAAAAAAGAGGAACAAAAGTATTTAAGTCTGAGGAACACTGTGTCTTCAGACAGTTTGGAGGAATAAAAATTGAATCTGAATTGAAATGCAGAGTTTAATACTTAAGACTCCAGTAAAATATAGAAATGGAAAATGTATCACTATTCCCATTGAGCAAAGAGGCTTAGAGACTTTGGTTATTCATTTTGAAAACAACACTGTAGACGTTGTGGTTGTTATTAAACTTCTGAGTCAGAAACCCATTGTAAATTTTACAACTATGGGTTTATTTGCAAAAACAAACTTAATAGTCAAGATAGAATTAAACAGGTTCTATCTTAGAATAGAGTCAACACAAATACTTTCTTTATTTAACCATTTGGGAGGATTTATAGTATTTAACTGCCTTAAATCAATGTGACTTTTAGACAATGCAGTTCCTTAAAAGGTTGCTGTAAATAATTTTATTGATGGTGGTATAAATATAAAGGTGTGGTATCAAACAGGGTTTAAATGTTTCAAGCATCATATATATTTATTTCACAACTAAATGGTTTAAGGAGACTGACTGTGATGAGATGCACTGCATTACTTTTTTAGTAGTAAACTTTATTTAACCTCCATTCCATTCAACAGATATATTTTGGAAGACAGCTGTCATTAATGTCCATGGCAAAATGTGTGATTTCATTGTATTTTACTTTTTGTATTGCACAATTTTTTGTGTTTAAAGAGAGACTCAACCAACTGTGATCGGGTCTTACTTCTGGCTCAGTGCTCAGGAGTATTTCTGGAATGCAATGAAGACTATTTGTAGCTCTGAGCACTTGCACAAAGATTGGGCATAGTTATTGTTATTGAAACAAGTTCCTTATTGAACCCTTGACTTGTATATGAGAAAAGTATTAATTATTGTTAAAAGATTTAAATAAGACATAAGGAAGTGTAAAAGTGCTTTATGCTAATGAATTTAAAGAATTAACATTAACATGGCTGGGGCTAGAGCCACAGTTCAGTGAGTAGGGCACTTGCCTTACACGTGTTGTAGCCAAGTTGAACCCTGGCACCACATATGAGTCCCCAAGACTGCCAAGAGTGACTTCTGAGTGCAGATAAAGGACTAACCCCTGAGAACTACTGGGTGTGTCTGCAAACAAAACAAACAGCAAAAAATTAACATTGTTAAAATTATATTATCCTATGTGTCATCTATATTAATCATAATACCTATAAAAATTCCAATGGTGTTATTCAAGAACATATAAAATATTACTATAGGTTATGTAAAACCAGAGGATCCTTTAAGTCGCCAAAAGAATTCCAAGAATGGGGCCGGGTAGGTGGCGCTGGAGTAAGGTGTCTGCCTTGCAAGCGCGGTTCAATCCCCCGGCTTCCCATAGGGTCCCCCCAAGCCAGGGGCGATTTCTGAGCACATAGCCAGGAGTAACCCCTGAGCGTCAAACGCTTTTTTTTTGGGGGGGTGTGGCCCAAAAACCAAAAAAAAAAAAAAAAAAAAAAAGAATTCCAAGAATAAAGAGGTCAGAGAGAGTTTGTGTACCAAAGGTAAGGAGCATTTTTGCATTGCTTTCAACCACCTGTGTTTAGAGTCTCCATTATAAGGTTCCCCCCCCATCACCAGGGATCACTCCTGGAAACAGATATAGGAACAATCATATGTAGACAAATTACTCCCCTCTTATCCAAAAGAAAGCAGGAAGGCATATTTCTGTTCTTAAACTATTTCATAGTAGTGTAATAAAACAATATGTTAGAGTAAAAGCAGATATTTAAATCAACGCAATAGAACTTAGTGCTCAGAAATAAATCCGTAGACATATGAATATTTCATTTATTTTTAATAAAATCTTTATTATAGTTATTTATAGTGATTATATTTATATTATATTTGTAGTGATTATAGTTGGCTTTTAGTCATAAACAGCGCACCCCTCTTCACCAGTGCAACACTCCCACCACCATTTTTACGAAGAAAAAATAAAAGTCAAAGGCATATAACAAGGCAAATCACTTTAAAAAAATAGGAAAAAACTGGATAGCTACCCTCAAAAGTATTGACTTTTATCTTTATCTAATATCATGAACAAATGTATCTAAGAATGGTTCAAAGACTTAGATGTCAAACCTAATTCCATAAAATTATAAAAAATATAACAGGCAGGGGCTGGAGCAGTGGCGAAAATGCTAGGGCATGCCTTGCACACAGCTGACCCAGGATGGATTGCAGTTTGATCGCCTGACTTTCCATATGATCTCCCAAGCCAGAAGCAATTTCTTTTTTCTTTTTTTGTTTTCGTTTTTGTTTTTGTTTTTGGGTCACACCGGCAGCACTCAGGAGTTACTCCTAGCTCTATGCTCAGAAATCGCTCCTGGCAGACTCAGGGGGATCATATGGGATGCCGGGATTCCAACCACCATCCTTCTGCATGCAAGGCAAACGCCTTACCTCCCTGCTATCTCTCCGGCCCTCAGAAGCAATTTCTGAGTGCAGAGCCAGGAGTAACCCATGAACATCACTGTGTGTGGCCCAAAAACCTAAATAAATAAATAAATAAATCAGGCAAAACAGTCTATACTAGTTGAAACATGAAAAAGCCATGAAAAGTCAAGAAATATTATCTTGAGTGATTCAGCTTTATTGCTAACACAAACAAAACCAGTAATAAAGAAAAGGGTTACATCAAACGAAAATCTGTATTAGAGAGAATCATCACTGTAAAAAATATATAACCTGGGATAGAATATTTGTCCACTCTATATTTGACAAACGATCAAAATACAACTTATATAAAAGACTCACAAAACTCAGCAACAGCAGCAAGAAATGCCATTATAAAATGGTGGGGGAGTGGGGCCAGAAAGAAGTATAGTAGGTAAAGTGTTTGTCTTGTATGTGTTAAACACTGGTTGTATAACCAGCATTGCATCTGAGTACACCAGGTGTGATCCCTGAGCGTAGAGCACAGATCCAGGAGTGCACAGCTCCGAGCACAACTGGGGGCACACAAAAAGCACACAAAAAGATTGAGGAAGTGTTGAATACACAAGTCACTAAAGAAAACATTCAACTTAACCATGGACACTTGAAAACTGTCCATCATCACCAAGGTTTAGGGAAATAAATATATAAATTATAGCAATGAATCATCTCACATTGGTCAAAATGGCCTCATCGAAAAGTTGACACAATAAATGTTGGCATAGAAGAAAAGGAAAAGGAGCCTTGGTGTATTGTTGGCAACATGTAACTTGGTTAATTCGCCATGGAAAACAGAAGGAAGATTTCTCCAAAAAAAATCTTGAACTATGTATTATCCAACAATTTCACTCTCAGCTATTTATCCTAAGGTGTTTGCTAAAGTTTAATATTTGGCACTGTATGTGGTTCCAGAACTCTGCAAAGAATGATCCCTGTGTGTAGAGCAAGGAGTAAGTTCTGAACATTATTGAATGAGAACAACAAAAAAAAGGAATTAAAACCTATTTTACATGTATTTTTATTATTTAAAACATTTTCAAAAAAGGAAAAAAAAAACCTCTGAGACAAAAGAAGAAATCTAAACTTTCTTAACATGTAATCCATAGTGCAGAAGGTAAGAGACCAGGAGAGTGTGGACAGTATAGTAGAAAATTAATTCAGTTTGAACTACTTTCTAAAATAACCCAGTAGTATCATCCAGTTTCTGGAGAGGATGAGAGAAAGAGAACGTAAAAGTCAGATTCCTTGAATGAGGATGCCACTAACGCTAGTCAAAAACGCTTACAGGATATTCACAAAAGCATTGATATCTAATATCCTGGACCAAACCTTTAATTCAAGTGACGTAGCTAAACATGCTCTTGGTTCTTTCTTTTTTTTTTTTAAATTTTTATTTTGATCATAGTGGTTTACATAGTGTTGACAATAATATTTTAGGTACATATTTACATAAAATCAGGGGAGATTCCCATCACCAAATTGTCCTCCCTACACCTCCGTTTCTGTCCTACCTCCCATTTCCTCTTCCCTCACCCCAGGTCGGCTAGAATATGTGGTCCCCTCTGTATCTAACCCACAACTTAGTAGTCTTGTTCTAAATTAGAAAGGATTCACAGTTCAGGAAATGTCCCACCTGGAAGCAAAGTCTAGACTAGATGTTTCTTCGCCTCAGTATTCTAGTAATAATGAGCTGGAATACTCGGTGAATCCAGTCAACCATTTCCTAACCATACTAATCCATTTGGAATTACCTAAGGTAAAATTATGCTGGATGACCCAATGGAGATATCTGAGCACAACATGACTAAACACCTCCCATGTGTGTCTCAGAGTTTTATCTCTGAGAATAACAAAGTCATCAGAGACACACATTAGACATTTAAACTCATTGTTATTCCAATAGTTGGTTTTTAGTGTAGTTATTTCTCTAACTGCATTCACCACTCTTTGTGGAAGGTGGGCCAGTCCTTCCAGACATCATCTCTATTCCATTAGTTTAAAAGAGATAAGCAAATAGTGTGTTTTAATACATTTCTAGTATAACCAAGGCTCCAAAATTTATTCCTTGCATAATATGTCCCCCTGAGCACTCCTGTGTCTGGATTGCTGGCCAATCACAAAACACTAAGTCTCAAGTTAATAAACTGAGTATCCCCAAAGTTATTGCCTTCCATTCCAGCACTTCTGGGAGTGACAAAGATTTAAAAAAAAAATACACATGTGCATGATCTTGTACTAATTGTTAATGAGGAAATATAAGGCTCAAATTATGCTGCATAGGGAGTCACTAAACTAAATTCTAAGATATTGCACATCATGAGGAAAGTGAGACTTAAATTGCCTTGTCTAGGGGGAAAACAAATCCAGGAATAAAGCATAAACTTAGAGTAGTGCATGTTGGGAAGTGAAGCAGAGTCTGGAAAAGTCATCAAAAGTGCAGTCTTGGATGTCAATGATACTGGCACTGACCCAGAAAACAATTTAGGATGGCCCCAATGGAGTTGAGTTGTCTTTAAAAGTAAGAGGCAGGATATCAGGTGCATTGATGATTTTAAGAAAGGACAGAACTGATGCTGAAGTGATTACTTGCTAGGCATGCACCAACCCAGGTTTGATTGTCCAAGGCTGCCAGAAGTATTTTCCGAGTGCAGAGGCAGAAGTAACCCCTGATTAAGTGTAGCACCCAAACCAAAATCCAGGAAAATAGGGACAGAACTAAATATCCAAGCCAGAGTTAGCAACAATGATATTATGAGACCCAAACATTAACAATCAAAGTTAAAAAGGTGCCTATTATGATGGCAGGTTGGAGTGAGGGGTAGTGCATATGATAGCCTCTGGGCTCAAATATTGGTGGAGGGAAGTTGACACTGGTGTGGGATTGGTCCTGAAACATTATATGTCTACAATCCAATTATGAGTAACTTTGTAAATTACAAAGGTTTAAATTAAAAATTAAAAAGAAACAAAAAAAAGGCCAGTCGCAAAGATTCTTGAAGTGGGGCATGATGAATCATTTTTGGGATCCCAAAGAAAATTAAGATCAAGCTGAGTCAAAAGAGTAGAACCCAGGATTGACAGTATAAGTTAAAAGATCTGAGTAACTGACAAGGTGGATTTTAAAACATGTATTCTTGGCCTTATCTCTAAGTTCTTCTGTATCTATGTCTTTTTATTTTTTTATGTTTCATGACTGCATATATTTATGCATGCATAATCTTTAAAATAAATTTAGTCCACGGGTGAAGACATAGTACAGTGATGTAGAGTTAGTACAAGGGAGCTTACCTTGTATGTGGCCTATCTAGCATTAATCTCTGGCACCCCATATGGTTTCCCAAGTCCCACCAGGAGTCGTACCCTGAGCCAGGACTAAGACCTGAGCACTTCCAAGTATAGCTAAAACAATTTTAATTAATATTGGTCTAAATATTCTAATGCATAAATGGATCTAGATTACAAGTTAGCAGTTCTTTTGCCTATTAAGACCTAAGTACAGTATAATTGAGTTAAAATATCTCATTCCAGGCTTTTTTCCTTTTGGAAGCAACTATCTTCTCTTAAATATACATCTTTCCTGTCTTAACATAATCTCTCTAAATAAAATTTTTTCAAACAAAATTATTTTGTTTATATATGTACATATATAATTATTTCAAATTTAGAATCTAAGGAATATTATAGCAATACAGTAGGTAGGATGCTTGCCTTGCCTTGCATGTAACCTGCCTAAGTTCTACCTCCAGTATCCCATATGGTTTTCTGAGCACCAATGGGAATAATCCTATTAAAGAACCTGAAGTAACCTCTGAGCATGACTAAGTGTGGTACATCCCCCCCAAAAAAGTCATTCCAGATTTAGGAAAACTGGATTTTTCTTTGTTTGTTTTTGTTTTGGGGCCACACCCAGAAGTACTCAGGAGTTACTTCAGACTCTGTACTCATAAATCACTCTTGGCAGGCTTGGGGACCATATGGAGTGCCAAGGATTGAACCCAGGTCAGTTGCTTGCAAGGTAAAAGCTCTATGCTATTGATTCAGCCCACAGAAGTGTTTTGGGTATTTTCAATAGCTTACAGATGACTGTAATGAACTTAGAAACAGCAAGGGCTCTGAGAAGGAGGTGGAAGAATGGGAGCTGGTATTGAGGAGGGAAAGTTCTGGCCCCGTGGAATGAGACAGGTAAGAGCTGGCAGTCACCACTTGTCACAAGACCCAAGTGGGTGGCAGGAGGAGAGGCAGGACTTCTCATGCCCAAGTCCTGTCTCATAAGCTGGGGTCAGGGCCCAGAGGCAAGAACTTCCTTAATTCTAGTGTATATGATATGCGTGTAAAGAGATACATGCCTATACTATATGTGCTTTGGTATTATAATTAGTACCAAATCACTAACAGTATTATATATGGCATCAGAGTACAGTAAGAAGTTCAAAATTTTACAGTGAAATATAAGTTTATGTTCTAGTTCTTATAACCTATTTTCAGAGAAAAAATTCTGAAACTAGGTTCGATTGACTGTGAATCTTGTTTGTGTTCCTCTTGCCACGAACATTGCCTTCCCCAACTCGTGCTATTGAAATCTCATATGATTTTTCATCCTTTGTGCAACATATCACACACATGAGAGCATAATTCGTCCCTTGATAACTGAAGTTGGAACCCCAACCTTCATTCTTTTATAGCAGTGGAGTAATGAGCAGAGCAGCGTATAAACTTTAAAATGATGTCATTCGTTTAAGCATTGGCTTGGCCATTGACCAAAGCTCTTACTTTGGTGATTGTCATCAGGATTGGTAAACTGAGTCGCATCATATGCTGAGAATTCTGTTCCCATCTCACCTGGTATGACATTTGATCCCTCTGCCCGTGTTGTTAGTAATGGGTAGAGCTCAAGACCTGGATTCTTGCGCCAGAAAAGGCAGTCCTATGAACAGCCTAGCTCCTTGTTTCCAGCATGAATTGAGATGCTATCTGACCCATGCCTCTCTGCAAGGCAACACCCAAAATGTCATTGGAACTGACTTGGAGGGAAGAGATGAGTGGTTTCCTGAATGCTGGACTGAGCCTGGATTGTAGACCTCTTGGCTTGGATACCATTTCGATATAAGCATTGTGACTTTCTGGGATTTCCTGTTTCTCCAGGTGCCTGTTGGTGCCCTCATTTTTGCCAACGAAATTCCTGATCCCAGGAAAGCTCTATAAATAAATACTCTCTGCCCATTGCTTCCTGATATCACAGTTGCCACAAGAAACAAAGCGCAGTCAACTACTTCATGCGGTATGTGGGTAGTGACGCTAAGAGAAAAAATTTCACTATGGGAATTGGGTTTTTTTCTAAACTATAACTTGGTGTAATTTCTCTGCAAATAATGCTATCACATAGCGGTGCAGAAACCAAAGTGGAAAGTTTGACGTTCGGAGTAGAGAACTGTATGGAACGGTTATAATAAAGAGTTATGGGCTTTTGGTTTTTGAGGTCTATTTTAATTAATATCTTTATTTAGGCACCATTATTACAAACATGTTTTTAGTTGGGTTTCAATTATTAAAAAAAGAACACCCCTTTACCAGTGTAACATTCCCACCATCAATGTTTCCACCTGTATTTGAGAGAGGCATTCTACTTTTCTCACTCACTACTATTCACATGGTAGTTCTCAGTGTAGTTATTTCTCCAACTAAACTCGCCATTATTTGTGATAAGCTTCATATCGTGGGCTGGTCCTTCTAGCCCTCATCTCTATTGTCTCTGGGTGTTATTATATGTATGTATAAAAGCCCTTATTTTATGAAGGTTAAGAATACCCAGCTTTTTTTTAGAGAATACTTCTGGCTTTGTATCAGAGTTTTCTCTGACACTTTACTTAGAGTTAAAACCATCTATAGTACAGGGTTAGCAACATACAAGTGAAATGCCTTACCTTTGTACTATCTATAGTGTGTGTGTGTGTGTGTGTGTGTGTGTGTGTGTGTGTGTGTTTGGGCCACATCTGGCAATGCTCAGGGGTTACTCCTGGCTCTGAATTCAGAAATCACCACTGGCAGGTTCGGGACCGTATGGGATGCTGGGAATCGAACCAATGTCTCTTGGTTTGGTCACATGCAAGGCAAATACCCTACCACTGTGCTATCTCTCTGGGCCACTAGCTGTTCCTTTTTTTTTTTACAGAGTTTATTATTCATGACTTCTCTAAATATTATACAGAACTATTTCCTTGTCTTAACATATGACATATTTATTATGAATATTGGCTCTATACCTATCATGTTATCTACTTTCTCAAGCTTCATTAAAACTGATTTTACTTTTAGATGTGCAACTTAGTTGTGGGGAAGGTACAATGATTTTTCAATCTCTTGCAACCCTTTGCAACTAACCCCTTACAACTACATGCAACCATCCTACATAGTCAACAACATTATTAGTATATCCGATTATAATAGTGTTATTTATTTACAACAGATGTACCACATAAAAACATGTTCAGGGAAAACCAACAGGTTACATTATGGTTCACTCTTTGTGTCTTATAATACGTAAGTTTGGGCAAATGTCTAAGGACATGTATCCATCAACTTTATTAGGTAAATATCGAGCAGTGTGTTCACTGCAAAGTAATGAAGAGAATATTTTATTTGGGAAGAAATCATCAAATTATATTCCAGAGTGAGTTTTGGTGGTACTTGGGTGACTATATGCTGTATGCTTCGACAATTTGTTTTTATAATTTTTATTATAGTTTAGGTCTGTAATTAATTTTTAGTGTTTCTATGCTGGGCATAGTTTTATGATTTTAGATTTCTTTTTTCATGCTTTCCTTTCTGCAACTTCTTTTTTCTTCGGGTGGGGGCACACCCACTTGACGCTCAGGGGTTACTCCTGGCTATGCACTCAGAAATTGCTCCTGGCTTGGGGGAACCATATGGGACATATCGGGGAATCGAACCGCGGTTCATCCTAGGCTAGTGCTTGCAAGGCACCTCTTGCGCCACCGCTCCGACCCCAAGTTCTTTTTTTTTTAACTATATTTACTGATTGATTAGTTTTTGGGCCACATCCAGCAGTGCTCAGGGGTCACTCCTGGCTCTGCCCTCAGAAATCTCCCCGGCAGGCTGGGGACCCACATGAGATGCTGGGAATAAAACCAGGTCCCTCCCAAGTTGGCCATATTCAAGGCAAATGTCTTACCACTGTGCTATCTCTCCAGTCCCAGCCTTTCTACAAGTTCTTATTCTTTATTTTTTTCAGTTTTTTTAGCACATTTGCTGAAAATCTATCCTTGTTTCTTTGTGCAGATAAAATGTCAGATGATTACATTTGAGGGAACAACTTCTGGGTCTTTTATTCTGTCATATAAATCTATTATTAGTTTTTGTTAATACAAAACAGTCTTGATTGCATTTTATTTATGACATTTGACTAATGGCAATTGTAGAACTTTAGATGGTTGCTTTGTTTTAGAGCCACTCCCAGCAGTATTCAAATCACAATACTATTTCTACACTCAGGTGTGACTCCTACTGGACAAAATGGGCTTTTGCAGATTAAACTTGAGACCTACCCATTGTACAATCTCTTGGATTCATTAGTGCATAACTTTCTTCACTTCATATTTGTGTTGGTTATATTAGTTTTTTTTGCCCCTCTAAATAAGCTTTAGATGATTTGTTGATATCATTTGCTACTTGACCTGAATTACATTGAATTTTTATTAGGTTGGGAAAAAATGGCAGTGCAACAGTACTGAGTAATTTTTTACATGGACATAGAATATCTACAATGCTGGATTGGATATAAAGAAAGAGGATTCCCATTCATTGCTGGTGAGAATGCTCCTGGCTCACTCTTTTTGGAAAACAATATGAACACTTCTCAAAAGTCTAAGAACTGAGTTCTCCTATAAATCAGAAATTCTACTACTATCTATCCCCCATTGGACCAAAAGCTATTCAAAAAAGACCTTTGCACTCTTAAGTACATTTACATTTACAGTATCATCCCAATAGCCAAAATCTAGACACAAACCAAATCTCCAGGAATAAATGACTGGATAAAATAATAAAGTAGATGTATACAATATCTTTTGGCTTTAAGAAAAAATGAAATCCTGCAATTTGCTGCTACAACAATGGATATGAAGAATATCTTATTAAATGAATTCCAAAGAAAAGCATAGTGCCAGAGCAATAGTATAGTAGACAGGGCATTTGCCTTCCATGTATCTGACCTGGGCTCAATCTCTGACATACAATAAAGTCCCGTAGCACTGCCAGGAATGATCCCTGAGCACAGAGCCAGGAGGAATACCTGAGCACTGCTGAGTGTGGCCCATAAAAACAAAAAATACAAAAGGATAGATGCAATATGATCTCTCTCACATGTGGAATAAAAAAAATACATAGCAAGGGGAGGGGTGTAAAAGCAGGCAGGTGGAATGAAATAATAAAATTTAGAGTAGAAATCAATGAACTGGACACACAAAAACAATGTAAAAGATCAGTGAAAGCAAGAGTTTGTTCTTTGAAAAAATAAACAAGATCGATAAGGCATTAGCAAGACTCACAAAGAGAGCAACTTAATAAACTGAATCAGAAATGAAAGGGGGGTGTGTGTTGCCATTCAAATGTCAGAAATTCAAAGAGTAATCCAAAATTACTTGGAGAATCTTTCTGCCACAATATGAGAGAACCTGGAAAAAAATGGATAAATTCTTGAACTTCCATAACCTTCCAAGATTGAACCAAGATGATCTGGGTCTGTGCTCAGAGATCACTGTTAGTGGGGCTTGGAGGACCATGTATGGAGCTATGGATTAAATCCAGGTGGGCCATATACAAGGCAAGCATTCTAGCAGTTGGACTATGTTTCCAGCCCCCTGTGCTTGTTTTCCAAGGAAGAGAAATATCATGCCCAGAGTCCCTCTTTTGGATTCTCTGTATCTTGTCCTTGAACACCTAGGAGGTAAAGTAGAGATATAAAGACCACAAAGGTCAGTATTGTGAGTAGTGAATTTATAATCACATGGTTCCTTGGTTTCTAATTTTGTACATGGCACCAAAATCGTGACGTTTTAAAGCATTTGATATCATGTGAGCATGCTATTAAATACACTTCATAGCAACAAGGAACTATTTCATATTTACTGTCCTATGTTCACACCATTAGACATAATACTAATAGTAAGATTGCGATCACCAAGTTTACTGTTCTTCTAATTTATGAGAATAAAGTAGGGAGGAGAGAGGCGGCAGCTTTCAGACCTTACTTAGGTTATTGCTTCACTCACTCCCCACCTTGATCATGTGAGGACATGCCTGGGGACAGCTAAGAATGCAGATTGCACATTACAGACTTCATGTTTAACCAGCGCCACCCGGTGGCTTTGAAATGGCATTTGGGTTCCACTGGTTATTGCTGGATGTGAGAAACGATCCCCAACCTGATTGCCTGGAGAATTGTGGATCCAAGGCTAGAATGAAAGATTGCTCTTTGCAGGAAAGTCTGCCCCAGATTTTACCCAAGATTTTCCAGGTCCCTTGTCTTTCCATTACAGAAATGAATTCTCAAAGGTGAATGGTGAAGTTAATTGAGTTTATATGATACATAAAGGAAGAGAAAGGTAATCAAGAGAGTTGATGGACTCCTGAAGAGTTAAAAGAGCAAGCACACATCATAAGTACCATTAAGTAAGAAAGTACACATCTCAGACCAAAGTAGACATAGGATAAGAAAACAAATGACTCAGGGGAGCACCTTTTCCTGGGCCAAGTTATTAGTGTATAGTTTTTTACAAACCACACTTTCTCTCAACATCTGTTGCTAGGGAATTTGCTCAAAGCTATTAATGGCCTTTTGATATTCTTAGCAAAGCCTTTATGCTGGTGGTGGAGCCTATCCACTAAGTGTTCCTGTCACTCTTAGGGCCTGGATTCCACATCTCAGTGGTTTTCAAGGCTCAACAGAAGGGTCCTATGTCTCAAAGACCTTCATGACATTGGACTGATTTACATTAGAGATAAAAATTTTCTCAATACACTTTACCAGGTTTCCTCTATCTCTCTTGCAATGCAAGTTAGGTTGTCTTTTCTCCTCTCGAGTGCAAAAAATAAAGATGGTGACTTCTCTCTATGTCTTACTGTCTAAAGTGGGGGAAAGTGGGCAGAGTGTACCATGTTACTAGACTCTGTCAGCCTTTGGTTTTTAATAGATCATCACTGAGAGAATTTCCTTTGTATCTTTGGGAGAGTCCATAGGTTTTGGGGGCAGAAAAGAAACAATTCAATCTTCATTCTTAACTAATGGCTCAGAACTGCTCAGAGCCCTGGGGTGAAAAGGGAAAATTCACAGAGCTTAAATGTGTTGTAAATGGAGAGTACAGGCGGGGGTCGGGTGGGGAGGAGGGAGATTTGGGACATTGGTGATGGGAATGTTGCACTGGTGATGAGTGGTGTTCTTTACATGACTGAAACCCAAACACAATCATGTATGTAATCAAGGTATTTAAATAAAAAAAAGAATATTTTGCACTTGAATAGCCAGTCTGGACCTATTAAGAGATCCTATTCCTTACAACTTGGAACACCTAGGGAAGAGAAAGGGTTACAGGATCACTTTCTGGATATAGCATCACATTTTCCACTTCTGCTATAGCAGACTGCTATTGTAGTAGGCAATCCCCTTCCAGGATAAAAAGTCGACTGGCAGAAAAGTACGAGGAATGTTATTACTATTAGGAAAAGTACAAGGAACAGTGTTTGCAGCCCAGATAGGTAGAAGAGAGTTTATTTGCACAACCAAGAGTTCAGGTAGTCCTGACAATTCTTGGCCCCAAAGGATACACTACATTTTTATGCATTCAACTACAAAAATAAAAAGCAAGCAATCAGTCTTGCATAAGTTGCATTACAACCAAAGTTAAATTGCAGCTAAAATGCAGATGTGGTTTTGAACAACAAAGGGTTCTGTTATGTTCTGGGCTACCAAGAATAGATACTGTAAGGCTCGGTAGTCCAGATGCTGCTCCGGTGCAGAGAAATGAAGAGACAGTCACTCAGGCAAAAGCTCAAGTGGGTTCTTTATTCTGGCCGGCCAGGGTCCAGCGCCCATCCAGAACCGAACAGAGGCAAAGGACTACGTGGCTTTCTTTGTTTATCCTTATATACCATAAGAAGGGGAGCGGGGAAAGGGGATAGGGATTACTTCCTTATAAGGTCATAACATTCACTGAGACATTCTAAGGTAATACGAGTTCCTTATAAGGGCATGACATCCACTGAGGTAATACGAGTTCCTTATAAGAGTGTGAGCTTAAGGTTGGTATAAACTTCCTCTTTAGGACAAAAAGGGTTAGATACAAAAAATCAGGTATAAGCATAGAAAATTACAGAATTCTGATTACAAAACCTGACCAAGTACCATGAGCTACAGCAGTGGGGGCTGGTGTAACTAGTTGTTGACTTCCCTTTTCAGATACAATCAACAAAGTTTGAGTTAAGAATTCAAACATTTCATTGATTCACATGACTGTTGCAATTCAAAAACATCCAATAATACAAGCTGGAAAAGGCACAATTCCTTAACTATCCCAAACACATTTTGACATCAGTCATAATAGCCCCCATCCTGATGGTTTGTAAAGATATGGCCTAGACCCTTCAGAGAGCCCTTGGGGGAATCCTCATCTGGCAGGGTGGAGGCCTTGTGTCTTTGGTAACACAGTTACAAGGACTAACGTGGAGAGGAAGTCTGGTTTCTTATACTATAGCTCTAAGCAGGCCCATAGCAGAAGCAAAGGATAGCATTAATCTCTATCTCACTTTTATTTTATACCTATTGCTCCATCATATGTGTTTACATGAAAAGAGTAACCAGCAGTTGGAAACACATGCAGGCATCCCATTCTAATCCTCAAGGGCCATCTGCAATACCTCACTTGGCCATTTTGGTCTTTCCTTCTTCTGACCTTCTAAGATATCTTGTGTTGGAATGCTCTTATGACTATCTTGAAGGTAGCTAAAGGAGGGTACATGGCATGCCTGATGTTCTGTCCCTAAGGTCTGGTTCCAGAAATTAACTGTCTCTTTAGGCCTAGTCTTTTTCCCCCACTGTCTCTTTTTTTAATTCTTTTTTTTTCAATAATATTTTATTTAAACACCTTGGTTACAAACATGATTGTGGTTGGGTTTCAGTCATATAAGAGGACAGCCTACATCACCAGTGTAACATTCCCACCACCAATGTCCCAAATATTCCTCCTTCCCACCCTGCCCCCACCTGTACTCTAGACAGACTTTCTATTTCACTCATACATTCTCATTGTTAGGATAGTTAGCAATGTAGTTATTTATCTAACTAAACTAATCACTCTTTGTGGTGAGCTTCATGAAGTGGGCTGTAACTTCCAGCCCTCCTCTCTTTTGTCTCTGAAAATTATTCCAAGAATGTCTTTCATTTTTCTTAAAACCCATAAATGAGTGAGACAATTCTGCACCTTTCTCTCTGTCTCTGACTTATTTCACTCAGTATAATAGATTCCATGTACATCCATGTATAGAAAAATTTCATAACTTCATCTCTCCTGATGGCTGCATAATATTTCCTTGTGTATATGTACCATAGTTTCTTTAGCCATTCATCTGTTGAAGGGCATCTTGGTTGTTTCCAGACTCTTGCTATGGTAAAGAGTGCTGCAATGAATATAGGTGTAAAGAAGGGATTTTTGCATTGTATTTTTGTGTTCCTAGGGTATAGTCCTAGGAGTGGTATAGCTGGGTCTTATAGGAGCTCAATTTCCAGTTTTTGGAGGAATCTCCATATTGCTTTCCATAAAGGTTGAACTAGATGGCATTCCCACCAGCAATGGATAAGAGTTACTTTCTCTCCGCATCCCCACCAACACTGCTTGTTCTTTTGTGATGTGTGCCAATCTCTATGGTGTGAGGTGGTACCTCATAGTTGTTTTGATTTGTATCTTCCTGATGATTAGTGATGTAGAGCATTTTTTCATGTGCCTTTTGGCCATTTGTATTTCTTCTTTATCAAAGTGTCTGTCCATTTCTTCTCCCCATTTTTTGATGGGATTAGATGTTTTTTTTCTTGTAAATGTCAGTGCCTTGTATATTTTGGAGATTAGCCCCCTATCTGATGGGTATTGGGTGAATAGTTTCTCCCACTCAGTGGGTGGCTCTTGTATCCTGGGAACTATTTCTTTGAGGTGCAGAAGCTTCTCAGCTTAATATATTCCCATTTGTTAATCTCTGCTTTCACTTGTTTGGAGAGTCTTTTACCTTATAATTGCAGTCTGTAACTAAACTTCTCAAGCAAGCAAAGTACATAAGCATAGTTAGTTCTAATTGATAATTATATCTATTACGCCCAACTTATCCCAGCTTAACTTAGCACTTACAAAAATAGTAAAATGAAGCAACCAGTTTTATAACAGTTGACACATTTTATAGCACTTAGCTATTGCACATTTTCCCATAGCAGCTCCTCCTAAACTGGACAGTTTTCTTCACTTACAGGGCCCACAGATGAAAGTAGTACAGCTCTTGTTTGAGAGCCTAGAATATATTACATACTCCAATACATATATGCATACTATGTTGTATGTGTGTTTGCTACTGGCCATGCAGACCATTCTTAATACAGAAAAATTGTATTTGAAGCAACAAACAGAAGAAACAATTAGTCTCTTGATGAGAATAAGGAAATTTCCAATGCCCAATCTGAGCAGGAAAAAAAATGCATTTGAGATAAAGTAGAAATTAGAGGAATAAAATAAAAATCACAAGTCTAAACAGGAAAACACAAAAATAATTTAAACCTGTTAAGGCATTTGAAAACAAAAATTTTTTGAGAGCCCAAGAGAAATCTCTTCCCCCAAATACCTTGAGAATAATTGTGAAATGTTGGCCTAGAAAAATTAACATTATTTCGCACTAAAAGTTATGAAGTTTTAGCAGACTTTCTTTTTCACAGAGACCTTCCCACCTAGCAAATCTTTGGATCAACAGCATGCTTGCTAACTGCAGATACTAGCTTCTGTCATTTCTTGCTTATTTTATTGCAGGAACTCTCATAGGTAGTCAGGTCTAGAGTCAAAAGGCCACCTTCTGAAACTGCAGGAATTACCTTAATTTTTCAGATCCAGAACCAGGGGCCTCCTTTGGAATATAATCATCCACTGAAGTTTCCCTGAGAATTAACAGCATATTAACCTTGTAGCTATAATCATTTGTACCATTATTATAAACCTGAAGCTGGTTATCTACTTTCCAGATATGCTTTGGGAGGGAGAAAGGATATACCCCACACTTTAAAAAGACTGAAAGAACTGTGTTCAGGGAAGTAATTTGTCTTTTCTTGTGTAAAGTGCACTTGTCACTTGGCTAATAAAGAATTCCTTTCTTCTTTTAAATAATATCTTTATTTAAACACCTTGATTACAGCCATGATTGTAGTTGGGTCATATAAAGAACACCCTCCTTCACCAATGCAAGCAGGAGGAAGAGCAGCCTTTGATCTGTCTCCTTTGCAACAGAGAACACAGCAGGGATTGGGCTCCACCCTTCTTGGGCAGAGATAGTCTACCTTGCTGAGGAGCCCCTAGGAAATAATTTTCACTGTGTCTTTCTTGGCCTCCTCAGGCAGGAAAGTAGGGAACAGGACAGCAAGCAGGAGGAAGCAGTAGACTTTCAGTCTGTCTTCTAAAAAAAAGAATTCCTGACTTAAGCTTTGCCTAGTGTGCCCATCCTTGCTAAACGGGGACATAACAAGAAAAAGAATTAGGAAAGCAAGAATTTTCAAAGAACCCCACTCCCAGGGATTTAGAAGTGCATCACAGTAATTCTTATGAATGAGAGGACCGTAATGGCTATGAGTAGTTGCCCCCTTTGTAGAAATAGAGGTGGATAGATCTGGTAATGTATGTTGGAAAAAACATAGTCTAGAACTTAAACCTGCCCAAAAGCATGAAGGGCCACGAGACAAAGACCCGTCAGAGGGGAAGGCTGATATGCAGAATTCCAGACCCAGAGATTGGCTGAAGGACCTAGAAGGAAAGGATCCATTTCTGGAGCAAAGACTATACTTGAATACCAGTACATTTCTGCCAACTAGAATCAAACCAATATATGAAATAGAAAAATTATAGCAAGAAATAATGAAAGCGAATGCCTTAGTTTCCCCTCTCAGCTGCCCAGAATGGTTCAGGAATGTAGGTAGGTAGGGAAAACCACCAGCAGCAGTCATGAGCTCACACACACCTTCACACACACAGAGACATACAGAAGACAGGCAGATAGACAGACAGAAAGACATACATACACACACACACACACACACACACACACACACACACACACACACACACACAACTCCGTGGCATTGGGATGTAGTAAAACCAAGAGGTGAAACTTGAAAGAATTACTCTGTTACCAATTCCCAAGTCCCATATTATTGACACGGTAAAGGTTTGATATGAACTTTTTTTGATATTTGGTGCAACTGCAGGCCCAGATAAGGCTAAATCCCCTATTGAGAAGCTCCTGCTGTCTTCCTCAGCTGGCCCAAATTAGTTTATATTTTTCATAAAATGTAACAAAAGAAAATCCCCACTATATATATATACAAAGAACAATTTTCTGTATGTTTTGGATCTTTTGGAACTAAAACTATAATCTAGGCAATATATTCCCCAGGATATAGAGAATATTATGTATTACTGCTTATCTCTTTAAATGCATGAATATTTTTGGTAGTTACTACATATTAATTTAACTCTATAACTTAACCATCATATCCTTCCACAAGAAACTTTTTTTGAAGTGACAAATAGCATTTCAATTATTGATGCATGAATACCCAAATATGTAAAATTTTTAGTATAATACCATTTACCTCAGGGTACTTCTTTGTAATAGTGACACAAACATTCTGGAGGCCAACATTTATTTATGTTCTAAAACCTTGAAGTTGGACTAACATTGAAAAAAAAAATCTTCCCAGGTGGAATATAGCAGAATAACTCCTAGAAGTGAAAGAAAACCTAAATTTGATTAGGAAATCATTAACAACACATAAGAAGCCTAGGACAGTTATAAAAAAAATAATGAGTCTAAATGTTTGAACCCACAGCATGTTCAGCAAAATGCAAACATCCCTTAGCATATCTTGGATGCCCAGGAAGTTTCAATTGTTATTACGGAAATTTAGGCTTTGTGTCTTAGCTATGTGTCTTGCAGGCACTAAAGTTTACTTCATATTGCTTGTTTATGACAGAAAGGCAAATGAAATGATCAAAAGTTAGATAGATCCACAGGGATCAATTTGAAATAATTGATAAATCTCTAAGAATTTATCTGGGTGTCAGTACTTGTTGAGCTTTCTGTCTTACTGTTGATGCTCACAGAGTTTGGTAGATTTCTATTTAACTGTCCTTTCAGACTTCCTATGAAACGAATGGGCTGATACTACCATATGATACCATGAGGATTTGTACTGCTTGTGGCGATTTATAGATTCAGGATTTATAGATCTAAAACAAATTTATTGGCTTGGAAGTTTGGTAAAAATTTAAGTCTCGGCAGTGGGCCTCTTCTATTACAGGGTGAAGGGGTTGGCATTTGGATGCTATAGTTCATGTAGCAAAGGGGATCTATCCCACCTCCAGCTGCAGAAAGAGCTGAGATTAACCTTTTATCTTCCCAGACTGTTCAGTAGCAAAAACAAAAAGGCATACAAAGAAGAGAGTGTTCGAACATAAGGTTTATTGTTGGTTTTCAAGACTGGACCACCCAGGAAATTCCAGAAATATTATAGGCTCTGTGATCTGGGTTCCATGGCAGTATGAGATAGACTCAGATGTGAGTAAAGGAGATATTGAAGAGAATGATGGCATTCCTGAAGTCCAGCTCAGAAGGCTCTTCCAGGACACTCTGATGTCTTCATGCAAATGGAACAGGAACATAGGTGGATCGATGGAGATGACATTGGCCTCCAGTTCCTCTGAGTTGTTCTTGGCTCAGGGAGACATTAGCAGCAGCCTCCAGAAGACTGGCTGCTGCCCCCTCCACAGCAGCTGGAGCCCCCTCCACAGCTGGAGCCTCCTCCACAACAGCTGGAGCTCCCTCCACAGCAACTAGAGCCCCCAGAGGGCTGGCAGCGACGGGATGATCTGCGGCGTCTGTGGTGGCTCAGGCAGCAACCCCCACCTCCAGAACTGCAGCAGCCCCCAGAGCTACAGCAGCCTCCACCCCCAGAGCTACAACAACCTCCACCCCCTGAACTACAGCAGGAGGACACTGGAGGGCATTTTGGGGGGCACTTGGGGGGACATTTCGGGGTCTGGCACTTGGGTGGGCACTTGGGGGCACACTTGGGAGGGGGCTGGCACTGCTGCTGGCTCTGCTGGCAGGACATGTCTGTGGGCAGGTAGGCAGGAGCTGAGAGAGACAAACAGTAATGACTACCAGCAAACACTAAATACAGTTTTCTGTTCTCGGAATTCTTTCTAGTCCTTTTCTTAGAAATATTGGCATTCGATATTTAGAATCCTCATTAATGGTGTCATTACTCTTAAAATTTTACTATGACACTCTAATGTTAAACCTCATAGAGAAGCTTGTCACACTATCATTTTGTACATATGAATACAGACCTTCCAATAACATTTCTTCAGTGAATGATAAGCACTTCATTTGGCTCCTTTTCTCTATCCCTTTTACTGAAACATCAAAACATTGCTATATACTTCATAGCAAATCTTTATGATAAGAGAAACTTTAAAATAGCATTTAACTTCACTCAGAAGACTCTGATACATTTTGATTTTGTGCAATATCTGGTTTTAAATGATAAAGGCCTTGAAGGGCCTGAATGGTAGCACAGCAGCAGGGCATTTGCCTTGCACGTAGCTGATCCAGTATGGAGTTCGATTCCTGGCATCCCATTTTGTCCCCCCAAGCCAGGAGCGATTTCTGAGCCAGGGGTGACCCCTGAGCATTGCTTGGTGTGACCCCGCACCCCCAAAAAGGCTTTTAAGTAAATATATCCTAGACTCCCATACTCAATGCATAAAATAAACAACTTTCATCCTACAGAGTGAAAATGCAGCAGTTTCTCAACCTAACCACTCTTTAGTTTCTTTATGCCAGTCCTTCTCTATTTGTGATTCCTTCTCAGTAATCTATCCTGTGTCCTTTATTGTTGTTTTTCTTTTCATGCTGGACCTCCACTCCAATGTTTCCTGTAGTTCTCCTTATGGATATCTGGGGGAGATCTAGCAGAGCTGCATATTATCCTGCTTCCTCTTTTGGTCAGTATTCAGCATGCTGTTTCTGCAACTAGCTGGCATAATCTATCAATGACTACATGCTATTTTACAACTAGTGAAATCAGTTATATGAGTTAATCGCACAAAACCTGACAAACACAACCAGCAACTGGAAAGAGTAAATACTAAATAGCCTCTTGCAGACACAATCATCTTCCTGATCATCTTACCATTCCCAGCTTTACCATTCTTCTATAAATCTCTTGGGCTCCTGTTATTTCTAGTAACAATTTCAATCCCCCAAGACTAGCTGTTCTGACTTCCTGCTCTGTTTGAGCCTCACCGGTGGAAGCAATTCTCCAAGCCCCAGTTCACTTACCAGGCACAGGTAGGCAAGTTCTGGCAGCACTTCAGGAGAAGAGTGGATGGAGAGGCTTTGGTCACAGGTCCTTTTATCCTGTTGATGGGCTCAGTGTGTGAAACAGGGCCTGGGCATGCGAGATTCTGACACTCATCTAGGTCTTATGACAGCTGGAACTGGCCTCTCCCATTTCCTCCATCCATGGAGCCTAGATAGTTGTTCCTCCAGGAAATGGTAGATTGGAACATTACAATTTAGAGGGGCTGGATAGTAAAGCAGGTAGGGTGCTTGCTTTGCAAATGGCCACTGTGGAGTCTATCTCTGGAATCCCAGAGAGTCTCCTGAACACTGCCAGGAATAACTACTGAGTGCAGAGCCAGGAGTCACACCAGATTGACCCAAAACCAAATCAAGCAAAAATAGTAAAATTCAGATAATCTGCTTAATTTTTCTGGGAAGTTCTTACATCAGAAAACCTCTATCTCATATTTGGGAGCCTGAGTCCCATTCCTTTCTTTTCTTTACTTATAGAGAGAAATGCCATTGCTCTGTTAGGCTGTATTTGACTATATGTTATTTTATTTTTTTGCATTTGACCGTATCTTAGAAAGTTGGTTCCACCATATCTATCTTTAAATATATAAGCCAAAGTTACCCTGATACATACTTGAGATAAAATACTCAGTTGATATCAAAAATCTAATCACACAGTGATTAAATAAAACTAATCACACAGTGGCTTTTGCATTGTATGGAGTACAAGCTGAGAATTATTTCATCCATTAAAGTCTTAGGAAGAGGGACCAGAGAGTTAATACAGTGGGCATGGCAGTTACCTTGAACATTGTTGATTTGAGTTTAATCACCAGCACCCAATATGGTCCATCGAGGCCTTCCAAGATTCCCTGAGTACAGAGCCAGGATTTATCCCTGAGCAACCCTAGGTGTGGTCCAAAAACAAAACAAAACAAAAGTTAGGAATAACATCATAAAAAAAAAATATTTTCTGATACAGAAAAATTCAAAATTACTATCACTAAGTTGAGTTTGGAACACAGATTTTGGTTTTCATCTAATTTTAAACAGTTAAAGGCCATGAGTAATTGGAACCAAAATTTAATTCTTCCAAGTTTATGCTATGTACTCTTTAACTCTTCTCAAAGCATTAGCTGACACGGTTTATTTATTGACTTGAAATCTGAACCAGACATACTTTGAAAGCAGTTCTGGCCCTGCTGTCTAGTAGATGGCTTTGTGTTAATTTCAACTGCATGGAACATTCATGCCCCCCAATTTCCACAGCTAGATTTAATTTATATGACTATAAAAATAAATTCTTCAAGAATGTTTTAAGTTGTTATATGAGAGCATGTCAAACAACCTGTAACATGGTAGATACCTTGGTAACAAAGAATTTGCACTTTAAAACATACATATTACTAATCTATATTTATGCTATATATCTCTCAGGTCGGGGGCCAGAGAGATAGCATGGAGGTAAGGAGTTTACCTCTCATGCAGAAGGTCATCGGTTCGAATCCTGGTGTCCCATATGGTCCCCCGTGCCTGCCAGGAGCAATTTCTGAGCACGGAGCCAGGAAAAACCCCTGAGCACTGCCGGGTGTGACCCAAAAAAACCACACACACACATACACACAAAATATATATATATATATATATATATATACTTATATATATAAATATATAAATATATATCAGGTCATTACTATGATAGGAAAATTGTTTTTTTATTATTTTCTCTTTCCTTTCTGTTTATAATCTTTTAATTTACTGTTTGTAGCCTTTAAATTTATTGTTTCTAGTCCTTTAATTTACTGTTTATAACCATTTATGTTTTTGGACCTTTGTCTGTGGAAATATAGCTGGAAAGGACTTATGTGAGGAGTAAGTGAACATGGTGTTATTTTCATGGTCTGAACAACAAATAGGGGTATCACAGGAAAAGCTCAAATCCTAATGTGGGACCTTAACTCTGGGATTAGAAAACCCAGGAGGGTGAAAGATGAAAACTTTTCTGAGGATTCCTTTACTATAGCAGTAAGTTCCTATGAGTTTATCATTATGGTCTTTATTTTTAAATGTTTCTACTCCTGTACCTTCAACAGAGACAGAAGAAGGCAGAAAGTCAATCCTTTCCAACAGGTTTTATTTCTCTAAAAGATAATGAATAATCAATGAATTAGAAGGCGCAGCAAAACCAGAAGAAGACTTGAAGAAAACACCTTCTTCTTTGGATGTTTCTGTCAATGGCAGAAGCATTAGAGATAGGGAAAGGGTTCTAAAAGTCCCCAACTGGAGATATAACAAATAAATATGTCTAAAGGAAAAGAATCAAGATAGTCAACATGTCGTAAAAATATACAACTGGAACTGTGCTAATTGTGTGTGTGTGTGTGTGTGTGTGTGTGTGTGTGTGTGTGTGTGTGTGTGTGTGTGTGTGTGTGTGTGTGTGGTTAGGTAGGTAGGAATTTTCTTGGCAGTTTCTCTGATCAAGCTTTGCTGTTTTACCCCTAAATGTTGCAGTCACTGTAGCCCTCATGAAATAGCTCCCTCTACAGGTCCATCGAATCCTATGACCAAATCCATTCGATTGTTAGGAACTGAGGTTTTTCTTTTGTTCCAGTCAAAATAATTCAAAAAATGTTGTTGCTCAATCTCATGAGTCCCACTTGTCACAATTACTTAAAGAATCGCCATATTGATAATGAATATGCTCAAAAACTCTCTGATTCAGAGGAAAAATGAAAAAGAAAATGATTCCCTGTTAATTTGG